>NC_061852.1:11011631-11016631 GCF_019202785.1 Penaeus chinensis | reverse complement strand
CATCCCTCTCCCAGGGTACCCACCTTACCCCAACTCCCATCCTATACCCCCTCCTCCTCTCCCTCCCTCTCACGAAGGGTACCTATGCCCTACCAACCACCCGCCCACCTACCCGCCAACAGTGAAAAATGTTCAATCCCCAACTCAGCTGCCTTGCTGGTAGAGCATGAGATGAAAGCTTAATGAAGCACGTGGAGCATGACAAGGAAGATAAATCAAACGGGCGGGGATGATATTAAAGTGTCACTAAGCTAGGTAGAGAGACCGTTCAAATCAAGCCAGCGGGAGCATGGCACGGGAGCTTGGCCCAGGGAACGGAGCGTGTAGATAAAAACTCGAATGAACACGTAAAGTCTAGGATAAAACTGATAAAAACTTGATCACAAGTACATAAAGGCAAGAGTTAGGAAGGAGCAGATAGTGGGTTGAAAAAAATGACATCCCTGATGTGTGACGCGAGTAAGTTTTCGAGAAAAAATAATTTTGGGCACCGGTGAGGAGCGAGCGGCGAGAAGGGAGGGACCAGAAGGAGGAAGGAAGGGAGTACGAGCTGTTAGGGAGATAACAAAGGAGGAAGACATGAGGAAGAAAATAGTTATATCATTTAATAAGGAAGAGGAAGGGGGGCGGGGTAGCGAGGAAGGAGGAGAAAGACCGATGGAATATGAAGAGAAATGCAAAAAGAAGTAGAGAAATGGAAAATGAAGAGTGACAAAGCACTACAAAAGCCCGGAGAGAGAGCACAACACGCAAACAGCGATAGTACCAACGATACCAAAGATAAGGATCGTCGTGGAAGTGGGGTTATGGAGATGGGGGGAGGGGGGAGAAGTTATGTTATTTCATATGACCAAAAATACCCACGAATGATGACGCTGACGTGACAACACATATTTTCCTTCTGTTACAAAAAAATCACTCTTTCTGCCGGTTGTCGCAACGAAAATCATCAAATATAGCGCGCAAGTAAACAGACAATATACTCCCTCTAAATCACACGTGAAAAAGCATATATTCCGAGTTCTAATTAGTAATACAAAAAGTCTGGGAAGTTCCACCGAGTTTCCTAATTAGTGATTCCCGTAATTAATCTAAATTTTCCCTTCACTAAGGACTGGGCGATAAAATCACATTTCACTTTAAGGACTTTAGAATATGGCTTCCTATTAAACTTTCGAAATTAGGATAGTTTTACCGCGTCCTACATATCAAGGGCGGCCATAGTCACCCTTGCCTCCAGCCACTGCTATTCCCACGCGATCCGAGGCGGGCGTCGTCGCATTCGAACCTCCTTACAACACCAATCAGCACCCTCTGCCGCCGGCATACGTCGCCGTCTGCCATCACCCTAAACCAACATCATCACATCAAGGGCTTATCAACACCTACGCCGAGAGAAGGAGGGCACTAAAACAACACTCTTAGAGACTGTTCTCCAGCTCTTCGATCCTAAATCCTAAATTCCTTCATCGTGGCTTCGCACTTAGCCGCCGCAGCCTCATCCTCTCTCCTTCTTGCTCTTCTTTTCTGTTTTCCTCTACCAATGCCACTACCTCTTCCTCTTCCTTTTCCTCTACCTTAGCTTCGCCCTAGCTCCGTCTCGCCTCCGCCCTCTCCCTCTGCCTCTCTTTCCCCTTTTCCTCCTCCTCCGATTTCCCCCATTCCCCCAACCCTTCCCCCCCGCTCCTCAGACGCACGCACATGCAAGCATTTTAAAGCGCGGCTTCGGGATGGAACCGGGCAAAACCAGAGTCTGGGGGAACCGCTATTAATTACCGTAGCGCCGGCGTCGATGCCTTCCCGCCGAGCTCCTTATTGTGTTCGGCTGAGTATTTCTATGCATATCAAACACGTAGCGGCGGAAGTAACGGCGGAAAGGAGGGAGGAGGGAGGAGGGAGGGGGAGGAGAATAAGGGCGCGAGAGGAAGGGCGGGAGAAGCTGGGGGAGGCGGGGAGGAAAGGGAGAAGAGCTCGGGACTCCACGCGGATGGTACGCCACAATCCCCGCCTAAGCTATCGCCGCCACGTTCGCCATCTTTAACTCTAATTCAATGAACATTTCGCGCCAAAACTACGCCATAACGTCGGCGTGGGAATGCAAAGAAGGAAGAGAATGGAAGGGGAGGAAAGGAAGGAGAACCGAGGGGAGGGGGAGATGGGAGAAGGAGGACCGAGGGAGGAGGGAAGGAGATATAGGGAGGGGGAGGGGAACGGGCATAGAGACAGTAAATAAGGCCGCCAATTGTTGACTGTGCTACGTGGCTATCCCGAACCATCTCATACGTTAGCCGTAATCTGTTACCTCATTGTCGGCTTGGGAGGGAGAGGGAGGATAGGGGTGACTTCCAGAGAGGGGATATGAGGGGAGGGGGAGTCCGGAACACAGGCCGGGGCGAGGACAGCGCCGGGGCCAAGCCAAGTGGCGACCCTTGTTATCGCAGATCGCATAAAGATAACGCTCCGAGAGGAACACAGCAGAGCTTTCTGTAACCTGATAATCTTACATTTTTCTTCCTTATTATTTTTAAAATATCTACTCCATATCTACGGTTATCGATGCGGACTTTGGTTTTCTTTTTCATCGTTTTTTTGTTAGTATTTCATCATATTTGAAAATTAGACAATTTCCTTACTAACAGTTGATAAATACTATTGCTACTGATATGCACACACACACAGACGCGCGCGCACGCACACACACACACACACACACACACACACACACACACACACACACACACACACACACACACACACACACACACACACACACACACACACACACACACACACACACACACACACACACACACACACACACACACACACATAAATCGAGAAAATTTCCCTTCCTGTAACATCCTCCGACCAAACATGCCTCACACCCACCCTGGCGCACCCATCCACCCACAGGCCCACCCCGTCACCCTCCCTAAACCCCACCGATCGGGCGTGGGACACTTGGACGCCTCAACTTGGCCAGTCAGCATGAAAGAATTGTCTTGTGGCTTGTCTGGCAACGGGCTGGGCGGGGAGGACGGGAAGCGGGACGGACGCGACCAAGGGCGGCCAGAGTCAGGCGGTCGCTCGCTCTCTCTCTCTCTCTCTCTCTCTCTCTCTCTCTCTCTCTCTCTCTCTCTCTCTCTCTCTCTCTCTCTCTCTCTCTCTCTCTCTCTCTCTCTTTCTATTTCTCTTTATCTCTTTCCATTTTCTCTGTCTCTCACTCTCACTCTCACTCATTCACTCACTTACTCACGCATGCACCCACTCATCCATTCACCCACTCGACAACCCATTACATCCATTTCTCTCTCTCTCTCTCTCTCTCTCTCTCTCTCTCTCTCTCTCTCTCTCTCTCTCTCTCTCTCTCTCTCTCTCTCTCTCTCTCTCTCTCTCTAAAGCGTACTGATTTCATGTCCATTCAGTAAACGAAAATGCTGGCGACATTTCTTCCATGTAAACGTTACATAAACATACATACAACTATTCAAACGAACCAATACACACGCACTCAGACAACGCATACAAAGGCCTACCTGCTCGAACTTACATATTCACCAACCAATTATTCATCAGTTTCCACATTAACATTCCTTTGGTCTCCACATTCTTTAGCAACTCCACAGCCCCAAGACAGCTCTACATTCCCTAGATTACATACACCCTCGTTCACATACTTAACACTCCTTACGATGATTGCTACGGCCGTGTGTCTTCTCTTTCTTTTCTTTTCTTTTCTTTTCTTCTTCTTCTTCTTCTTCTTCTTCTTCTTCTTCTTCTTCTTCTTCTTCTTCTTCTTCTTCTTCTTCTTCTTCTTCTTCTTCTTCTTCTTCTTCTTCTTCTTCTTCTTCTTCTTCTTCTTCTTCTTCTTACTTCCCCTCCTCTTCTTATTCTTCTTTCTTTATTCTCCTCTTTTTTTCTTTTCTTTTTTCTCCGTTTCTTATTCAGCTTTTCCTCCTCCATTTCACTCTATCGAATTTCGTTATTAGGTTATTTATTCTACTTCCAATTTCTTAAGTTTGTATTCTTTCATACAGATATTGGTATTTAAAGATTATGTTTACGGCGTGTGTATTTCCTCTTCGCTTTTATTAGTCGCTTTCCCTTCCATGTCCTTCGTCCGTCTCTCTTACTTTTCCTCTCTTTTCCAATTTCTACTCTCCCTTCTCTGTCTCCTTTCTTCATTCCTTATATTTTCCACTTATTCCTTTATCCCTCCCTCCGTTCATATTGCTCAATCTATATTCTTTTTCCTACTCTTGCTTTCTCTCTCCTTCTCCCACTCACTGCTCTAACTTTTCCCTCTCCCACTCCTAGTTCTCCCTTCCTATTCCTTCCACCCTCTTCCTCTCCCTGTTTTTCCCTCCTCCCATCGCTGTTTGGAGTGGGATTTGAGCGCTCACTTCCTCGCTCTATTTCTCCTGTTTCCTCGCTCTCCACCCTCACATTTTCCCCTTAATTCCAACAACAACTTTCTTGCTCTCCATTAAGCCGGATTCCTCCTCTCTTTTCCTGATTTCCTTTTCTCTCTGTCTCTTTATTCCCACTGGTATTTACTTCTCATCCCATCCTTTGGTCCTTTGGTGTTTCTTATCTTCTTTTTTTTCTGCTTCTCGTGTCCTTCACTTTCTTTCTCTCCTTCTCTCTGTTCCTAGCCTTCGTTTTTCCCTTGGGTTTCTTTCCTTCCCTTTTTCTCTTTTCCTCCCCCTCCCCTTACCTTTCGTTTTCTCCTCTCCCTTTATATTATCCTCTACTTCCCTTATTTCTGTTTCTCTTCGCTGTTCTTTCACCTCTCTCTCCATCAATCACATATTGCCACTCTGTGTCTCTTTCCTTTTCCTTTACCATTTCTTCCTCCCTCCCTCCCTCCCTTCCTTTCTCCCTCTATCACTCACTCACTCAGTTTCACTCTCTCTCACTCACTCACTCACTCTCTCTTTACCTTTTCTTCTCCTCTCCGCCTCTCCCCCCCCCCCCACCCCTTCTCTTCCCCACCTCAT
>NC_061852.1:11004131-11006631 GCF_019202785.1 Penaeus chinensis | reverse complement strand
GTGTGTGTGTGTGTTTTTTTTTTTTTTTTTAATGTCTATCTGTTTCCATTAATACTTTGACAGAGATCCACACACACACGATATATATATATATATATATATATATATATATATATATATATATATATATATATATATATATAAATATATATACATATATATATAAATACATATATATACATATATATAGTTATATATATATTTGTATGTATGTATGTATGTATGTTTATATATATATATATATATTATATAATATAATTTTGTGTTTGTACACACACACACATATATACATGTGTGAGTGTATGTATATGCTTATATATAACACATATATACGCATATATACATATATACATACATATACATATACATACACATACACATACACACACACATGTATATACATCTATCTGTCATGTATATACATGTATATATATGTAAATGTGTATGTATGTGTATATGTGATACACACACACACACACACACACACACACACACACACACACACACACACACACACACACACACACACACACACACACTTATACACACATATATGTTGGGGGTGTATGGTAAAGTGTTAACGTGTGAGCGTGCGAATATTTTCGCACGTGTCTGTGCACATATGTTTGCGTGTAAATGTGCAAACACATGAACGTGAGCGCTTGCGTGTGAATGCGAGTGCACACTTCTGTTTGAGTGTTCGTATGCGGTCTGCAATTAAGCGTCTACATGTGCATTTGCATGTGTACGTGTATACGCACAGGAATGCATGTGCGCCGGGTGGCCGCCGACCCACCCGTCGCCGCAAATCCCGATAATGTCCATTACCATTATCCGGCCACAATGAACGGCGGCTGAACACTGTGTTTAGTTGTAAACCTCCCTGCCCGGCGGCGCACGCGCGCCCTCCCCCTCCCTCGCGTGCCCCCCCCCCCCCTTCTTCTTCTTTATTCGTTCTGCCCCTCTTTCGTGTCCGCGATTCTTACCTTCCCTTCTGGTTTACTCTTGTGATATTTTACTTATCACCCCTTTTCTATCCTATTTATTCTATCTATTTGTAATCATATTCATCTCTAGAATCATTGATAACAATAAGAACAATAATATTAATAATGATAACAATAATAATAATAATAATAATAATAATAATAATAACAATAAAGCTGATGATGATGATGATGATGATGATGATGATGATGATGATGATGATGATGATGATGATGATGATGATGATGATGATGATGATGATGATGATAATCATTACTATTATCATAATTATATGATAAATTTCTGTATTATGTTCATGATCGTGATTGTGACCGTGAGGGTGACCATGATCTTTACCATTATCATTATTACATTTTTATTATCCTTATTATTATCATCATTATTGTTATTGTTGTTGTTGCTGTTATCATGATCATAATCATCATCATCATCATTTACCATTATTATTACCATCATCATTATCATGATCATAATGATGACCATCATCATTGCTCTTACTATGCCTTTGTCTTCCCTACTATTTGCATTTTTCTCCTTTTCTATTACCTCCATTCTCTCGTTTTATTCATAGCCATGTTGTTTTCCCAATTTTCTTGCTTTATCGGCCATCATCTATCGCTGTCTTTCCTCTTCGTTCGTCGCATTTTATCAACGCCGCCGGGGAGGTTATCACGTCTCGCCAGGTACGCCTTTTAATCTTTATTTTCATCTTTTTCTTTCTTCCTTTCTTGTGTCTACTCTTCTTTTCATTCTGGTCGCTACCCCTCCCTGGTCTTATTTTCATCATCACTTTTCTTCGTCTTTTCTTTGCTCTTTCTCCATTCCTATCCTCTTTTTTTTCTTCTTTCTTCTTCTTCTACTTTATTACCCACTTTTCTTTCCCTTTCCTCTTCCCCTCTATGTTTTCCCCTTTTCTCGTTCTCTTCCCATTCTCTTCCCCATTCTTTCGCCTCCTTTTTTACCCTCTCCTTTCTCGCTTTCCCCTCCATCACTCCATCTCCCTTTGTCACTTCTCTCTCTCTCTCTCTCTCTCTCTCTCTCTCTCTCTCTCTCTCTCTCTCTCTCTCTCTCTCTCTCTCTCTCTCTCTCTCTCTCTCTTACCATTACCATTACCATTACCATTACTATTGCCATTGCCATTGCCATTGCCCTTACCATCTAACTCTAACTCTAACTCTAACTCTAACTCTCACTCTCACTCTCACTCTCAATCTCACTCTCACTCTCCCTTACCATCACCCTCACCCTCACCACAATCACCCAGCCCCCCCCCCCCCCCCCCACACTACGCATGGACCGGGAGGGAATATAAACGGCCCTGTCGAAAGACGCTGATCCACTCTGACAGTTACTCCATCCTGCTTCCTCTTTCCTTTTGCTTAGCGCTCCTTTTTTTTTTCTTTTTTTTTTTTTTCCTCTTCTTCTTCGTCTTTCGTCTCATTTTGTCTCATTCTTTCCATGAAAATTCTCAGCTTCATTATTCATGTCGATT
>NC_061852.1:10979131-10996631 GCF_019202785.1 Penaeus chinensis | reverse complement strand
TCTACACTGCTAATAGCGGCATGAGAGCGATAGAATGCCCGTAACAATCGACATTCCCTCCACTTACCGTAAATTGCGCTTTTTTCACTCTTTTTCATATTTCTTTTCAGCACACTCAATCTTTCCATGATTGATTTTCTTTTGTCTTCTGAACACAATAGGCATTTTGGTTCTGATCTTACCCGGATAAATTCAGTACATTACCATTACATCTCTGTCTCTTAAATCAGCAAAGGGAACATTTAGTGCAAAAGTTAGATACTGAAACTAAAAAGATTTATCCTCTTTCTTTCGAATGCTCACACACTCTGCTCAGCGCGCTCGTACTTACTGTTGATTCTTTCACCTTTTAGTCGCGGTTCATGAACAGGATCATTACTTACCTGAAATGAGAAAAAACAACAATATTAGTTATCATAGTAGAGTATATGAAAAAATGCAGTCATACATATACACATAAATATTCATTTGCGTTTCATAAATACACTATATAAACACATACATACGCATATAAATACATACATATATATATACATACACATATACACACACATACATATATAATATATATACATATATAAATACACATACATATTTGTTTTTCAGCGTATAAAATCGTGCTCTTCAATCCCAATGTGAAAACTTGTTGGAAAGAAAGAAAGAGAAAAAAAAGCTAGAAAATATTTCTTATATCTGAAGATGTGTCACCTCAAAGCCTATTTTCGGAATCAGCCAATCTAACCCCGCAGAAAATTCGACTAGACATAGAAACAGGAAACCGTCAGGAACCAGCGCACCCACTAATTTTTCCTCAGTCATTTAGCAGTATCGAACTCCATCGCCGAAGGGAAGCGACGATTACAGGAGCTGCGTCAGCAAAGTCTACGGTGAGACACTGCCAGATTTAACTTACATTTATTGATCGCCGGCTCTGAGACCAACTGACATGGGCGCGCGTTCACTGCCAAACGTTTTTGAGGGTATTTCTTCTCGGTGTCTTATCTATTCCCATTCTCCGGTTTCTCTCGTCCTCTCATCCTTTCCCTCCTCCCTGAACTGACTTTCTCTTTCTCTCTCTCTCTCTCTCTCTCTCTCTCTCTCTCTCTCTCTCTCTCTCTCTCTCTCTCTCTCTCTCTCTCTCTCTCTCTTTTAGGTAGCTTCATCCAGATAGCTCATATATAGTGAACTTTCTAAAAGTATACCCACTAAAAACATTTTATACGAGACATTTATGCCGATGAAACATGTTCTCAAGTTTATCAAAATCTGAAACTCGTTCCGAAACTTGAAATTGGTTTGGCGCTCTTTACACATTTCCTATTTTACTGACAGCGCTGAATGACTCTGGCCATAAAAGCGGCGAGCGAATAGGCTGCCAATGCACGTGGCCGAGCGCGAAATATTCCCGCGAACAAACAAGCACATTCTTCACCGCGCGGGATAAGCTGAAGGAGATTCCGGTCTAAGTGTTGCGGTTTCGGCCGCCGGAGCAGGAGCGGAACAAGGAAATAATGAAGCGGGAAAGAAGGGAAGAGAGGGGGAGATGTGTTTGTGTGTATATGTGTGTTTGCTTGTTTGTTCATTCTCCACTGCAGGATCTAGGCATCTCTCAATTATTATTTGGTTGTCCTTCCTAATCAACCGCGGTTCGGCCGTGTATATATGTATATGTATATGTATATGTATATATATGTATATGTATATATATATATATATATATATATATATATATATATATATATATATATATATGTGTGTGTGTGTGTGTGTGTATATGTATGCGTGTGTGTATATATATATATATATATATATATATATATATATATATATATATATATATAACCATACATATGTACATACACACACACACACACACACACACACACACACACACACACACACACACACACACACACACACACACACACACACACACACATATGCAGACAGACAGATAGACAGATGCGAGAGAATAAAGGAAACCCCGATAACGAGGAAAGTCAGTCCAATAGCAAGCGTGGCAGCGGGCGAGGCAACGCAAA
This sequence comes from Penaeus chinensis, assembly GCF_019202785.1. NCBI lineage: Eukaryota > Metazoa > Arthropoda > Malacostraca > Decapoda > Penaeidae > Penaeus > Penaeus chinensis. The sequence goes on along the minus strand of NC_061852.1, from coordinate 10,994,589 downwards.
CAAAACGAGGGCGAAGGGAAGCACAAAAGAGGCCGCGGCAAGTGACGCACACATAACAGGGCAACGAAGCGGCAGTTATCGTCAATACAGAGCGGACGACAGTTTATGGAGACATCAAGGCATGTGCGAAAAGCGGTACTTTAAGAGCGGCGGCGACCGAGGACACGCATGACGTAACGGAAGTAACTAAAAATAGACCGAAGAGGGAAGCCCTACGTCGGCAAGACATGGGCGCTGCCGACGGCTTCCTCCCCTTGCCACGCCTATCGCAGGGAATGCTAAAAGTATAAACACAAGCAAAATAACCATGGAGAAATTACGAACGACAATAATTAAGAATGCGCGATTTAAGTTATAGAATGTGAAAATATGAGACCATAAAAAAACAGCGAATGCATGAAGTACAAAAATGGAGGAACGGAAAAAAGAAGGAGGAATGGAAAAAAGGGGGATAAAGGAAACGGCAAGATAAACCACCGAAAGAGAGAACCAGGAGAGTAATCCGAGAACGCAAGAGCCCTCAGCGCCCAGGATGGAGCGGGGACCCCGTCATACACATTCTCTAGCCCTCCACGTCCAATTACATTCACTTACAGACAAGCAGCAATGTGGCTTTCGGAACTGCTATCAGAGTACAGAGTCGGTCAGTCAATCTAGCTGTCTTTCTGCTCGGTCCTCTCTCTCTCTCCCCCTCTCTCTCTCTCTCTCTCTCTCTCTCTCTCTCTCTCTCTCTCTCTCTCTCTCTCTCTCTCTCTCTCTCTCTCTCTCTCTCTCTCTCTCTCTCTCTCTCTCTCTCTCTCCACAAACATACAACAAACAAACACTTGCCCGGCTTCCAAACATACAACTAGGTTACAGAAAAGAAATACAAAAACATATACATACAATCATATAAAATACATACTACATCTACTACAAATACATACATACATACATACATCATACACACATCCTACACACACACACAACCCACACCACAACACACAACAAACATACACTCTATCACACGCAATCCCATTCCGAATTCTTACAACTCGAGCCCTTTTTCCGAATTTCTTGCCTTCGTTGGTCTTTTTTAATGGATTTGCGCGTGCCAGAGAGGAAAGCCGGAAGGGAAAGGAACAGGGAAAGGAAGAGGGGAGAGAGGAAGAGGAAATGACGGAAGTGAGGCAGGAAGGGAGGAGGGAGAGGGAGAGGGGGAGGGAGGAGAAGAGAGAGGAGAGGGAAGGAGGAGATAGGGACGGAATCCGATGAGGCAGAAGGAATGGGAGGGGGGGGGGGAGGAGGCAAAAAGTGAAAGGAGAAGGAGACACTGCCAAACGACATGGCAAACAAGAAGAGATAAGCCAAAATCCGCTGACAGAGCTGATACAGATGCCAACCGTGACAGGTTACAAAACAGTAAGGAGCTCCCTCCTCCTCCCCCTCTCTCTCCCCCTCTCTCCTCTCCACTACATCCACCCTCCTGCCCCCCTCTCTCTCCTCTCTCTCACTCCTCTATCTGACTCACCACTCCCTTCGCTAGGTTAATACGTTTCATTTTTTCTTCCTCTTTCCCTTCTCTTTCCCATCCCTCCTCTCCTCTCTCCTCCCCCCTCCCTCCTCTCTCTCTCTCTCTTCTCTCTCCTCTCTCTCTCTCTCTCCTTCTTCTACTCTTCATCCTCTCCCTTCTCTTCCTCTTTTCTCTCTTTCCTTTCTCTTCTCTCTCTCTCTTCTTCTCCCCCCTCTCCTCTCTCTCTTCTCTCTCTCTCCTCTACTCTCTCTCTCTCTCTCTCTCTCATCTCTTACCCATCATTTAATTCTATCCATCATATAATCTCTCTTTATTTTTTTTCAGCTATCTCTCTCTTCACTCCCCAATGGTGTTAAATGCTCTACTACTGAAGATGTGTCTCGTTTTTGAATCGCGAATCTTAACCCGGAATCGTGACATGAACTGTCGTTCGCCGCGCCCACTATTTTTCCTGTAAGCGGCTCCGCCGAGGAAGGGAACGAGCTCTGTCACAAATCAGGGAAACTCCGATTTCTTCATTTGATCGCCCTTAGCCAATGGGCGCGCTTCACTAAACGTGGTTTTCTTCTCGTGCTTATCTTTCTTTCCGTTTCTCTCGTTCATGCCTTTCCCCCTCTGTGTTTCATCTTCTCCTCTTTCTTCCCTTTCTCTTTTTCTTTTCTACTCTCTCGTTCTCTCTACTTACTTTCTGTGTATGATACCATTTACTTTTGCATCCCTAAATTGTTATACGACATTTACTGCTGTTCTTTTATAAAATCTGAAACTTTTCCCGCTTGAATTGGTCGCTCTTTACACTTTCCTATTTCTGCAGCGTGAATGACTCTTGGCCTAAACGTGCCTAGCCCAATGCACTCCGACGCAAATTCCTGCAAGACATTTTGCGCGGGATTATTCCTTTTTTCTTTCAGTCCGCCAGCAGGCGCGTTCAAGACGGGGAATTTTTTTGTGTTATTTGTATTGCTTGTTTTTGTCTTTCTTCACTGCAGGTCTACCTTCCCTTTAAACTTATTTTTTTTCATCACTTAACTGATCATTCCTTCCTAATCTCCCGTTCGGCCCGTTTTTTTTCTTTTATTATCTATTTATTCTTCTCTATTCCTCTATCGTCTCCATTAACTTTCTCCTATCCTTGCCTTAATGTGTGTGTGGGTGTGTTATATGTATGCGATGGTATTAATTTAAATATAGAATTAAACTTTGATTTATTTTCTATATATTTATATTTACCTACATATGTCTTTAAATAAAACATGATTAAAACAACACAACAAACAAAGGAAAGCAAAAACACAACAACAAGAACACACCGCAAAAGAGAAGAAGATGCGAAGAATAAGGAAGATACGAGAAGAGAAGAGCAGAGAGGAAGAAACAAAAGAGGAAGGGAAGACAAGAGCGGGGAATGACGCAAAAGGAAGAGGAGTTACGAATACAGAGCGGAAAAGAGGAGAAAGGCATGTGAAGGACTTTAGAGGGCGGCGAGAGGAAGCAGAGTAGAAGAAATAGGGAAGGAGTAGTGAAGAAGGATGGAGGTCGGTAGGAAGAGAAAAAAGAGGAAAAAAGGACGGAATAAAGAATGCGGATTAAGTGGGAGGAAAAAAAGCAAGAGAAAAAAAGGAGAGAGGGGGAAGAAGGGATAAAAAACAGTCAACAGGAAAGGAGAGAATGAGAGAAGAGCCTCGCGCCAGATGGAGAGAGGACCCGCCACTTCCTAGCCTACGTCCATTACTATCTTCGGGGGACAAGAGCAACTTCGAACGTACAGATCACAATCGCATGCATCTCAGTCTCTCTCGTAATACTCTCCCTGCCTCTTCTCATTACCCCTTTCTTGTCTTCCGCCATCCTTCTTATCTCTCCCTTTTTCCCACATCTCTTGCTGCCTCTCTCCTCCATCTTCTCGTTTTGTCTGTTATTGTTTTTTCTTCTCTCTCTGGCTTGTATTTCCGTTGCCTCTCCTTCCCTTGATTGCTCATTTAGTCCGCTTACTGCTCTCATTCTGTCTTCTGTCTGCTTCTTCTTCTTCTTCTTCTTCTTCTTCTTCTTCTTCTTCTTCTTCTTCTTCTTCTTCTCTTCTTCTTCTTCTTCTTCTTCGTCTTCGTCTTCGTCTTCGTCTTCGTCTTCGTCTTCGTCTTCGTCTTCGTCTTCTTCTTCTTCTTCTTCTTTTTCCTCTTCTTCTTCTTCTTCTCCTTTTTCCTCTTCTTCTTCTTCCTCTTCTTTCTTTCTTTTTTTCTTTCTTTCTTCCTTTCTTTCTTTCTTTCTTTCTTTCTTTCTTTCTTTCTTTCTTTCTTTCTTTCTTTCTTTCTTTCTTTCTTTCTTTCTTTCTTTCTTTCTTTCTTTCTTTCTTTCTTCCTCCCTCGATTTCTCTCTTACCCCTTTTCTCTTATTCCTTCTATTCTTTCTCGCCTACCCTTCCTCCTTCCTTCCTTCCTTCCCTCTCCCTCGTTAGCCGCGGCTCAGTGGTCACAACCGCCCACTGGAAAGTTTAACCGCGCGGACATCCTTGCCAGAAATTTTGAACTGCTTCGGGGAACAAACTATGATCCTCCCATACAACCTCACCCCCCTTTTCCCCTCATTCCTCCACCCTCCCCTTCTGACTCCCCCACCCCATCCCTCCTCTCTGAACCCCTCTTCCTCTACCCCCAACCCTTCCATTCACTCACCCTCACCCCTCCTCCTTGAACTCTCCCTCCTCCCTTCACTACCCTCTCCTCTCAACCCCCCACCCCCCTCTCCTCACCCCTTCCTCCCCTCACAGCTTGCGTGGTCAGAATGAAGCCGGAACCTCGGATTTAATTTCTTTCCATTCGTTTGAGTTTTTTTTTTTTTTTTTTTGCCTTTTGGTCCACATCCATCGCAGTCAGTCAGCCATGAAGAATGCAAAAAAAGTTCCTCCGTCACTCAGTCACAAAATCAGTTAAAAGTTCCTCAATCTTTCAATCATATACTCAGTAATTAGGCCTCCCAATCATACCAATTTCGATAGGGAAGTCAAGCACGCACATATAGCCGCTATCTAGGCCTGTATCTACACACATTCAAAATAACTAAATAAGTGAAAAGATGTTTAAACAAGTTCATAAAATAAAGCGTGATAAGGAAAAACATATAAAAAAATAGTAAGTAGAGAAGAGAAAATAGATAGAAAAATTTAATGTGATAAAAAAAATATAATTTACCTTAATCATTAGGCAACCTAACTAAACCCTATTTAACGCCGATAATCTTTCCCCTCCACGATGCTCTTCTCCCCACCCTGTATCTCCTTCCCTCTCAGTTTCTATTCTGCACCCAATCTCTCCCAAAGCATCTTCGTCTCTCCTCCCCACCTCCGTCTTCCTATCCAGCCTTCCTCCCCACCCCAGCTTCTCCTCCCCACCCGGTCTCCCCACACATCCTCCTCCCAGCCACCCCAGTCCCTCCTCCCCACCCCCGAAGCCAATCTCTTTCGACCCAGTCACTTTCCTCCCCATCCCGGTCTCTCCTCCCCTGGATTTCCCCAAGAGCAAGAATCTCGGCTAAGATGTCTAAATATATTTCGGAATGGTTGTTCGCTCCCGACAATTGGAAAAGATTGTCCCCTCTTTCCTGGCATTCTTTCTCTCCACCCCCTATATTCCCGATAAGCTTATATGAGGGGGAATTTACCGCCTCATTCCAACATTTAGCGAGAGTGGAGGAGGTGGCATGGGGGCGGGGGGGGAGGGGAAGGGAGGGGAAGGGAGGGGAATGGGGACCAAAGGAGGGGAAAGGGGACCAAGGGGAGGGGAGGGGAAAGAGTATTGAGGGGGAGGAGACTGAGGGGATGAGAGGGAAAAAGTGGACTGAGAGGTAGGGGAAAGAGGGGATAGGATGGGAAAGGGATTGAGTGGTTGGAGGCTATGGAGATGGGACAGGAGAAGGGGCTGAGGGGAAAGGGAGTCAACGGGACAGAGACCCTGAAAAGGGGTTGAGGGGAACGGGAATAAGAGGATGAGTAGGAAAAGGAGACTAAGAGAAAATAAAAGGAAAGAGGGGAAGGAAGATTAGGGAATGGATGGGAGGGGGAAAACACAGTGGGAGGATAAAGAAACATTCAGACAATGGAAGATTTGAATGTAACGATATTATTATCATAATCATCATCACCATTATCATTATTATTATCATTATTATTATTATTATTGTTATTATTACTACTACTACTACTTCTATTATTATTATTATTATCATTATCATTACTTTTATTATTATCATCATAGTTCTTCTTCTTCTTCTTCTTCTTCTTCTTCTTCTTCTTCTTCTTATTATTATTATTATTATTATTATTATTATTATTATTATTATTATTATCTTATTGTAATCGTTATTATCAATATTATAATTGCTACTAGTATCACTATCATTACAATTATTACCACTATCATCATTATTATTATTATTATTACTATTAGTATCTTCATCATCATTATCATTAGTATTATCATTAAACATTTACTGTTATCATCACCATTAGCATTAGCATTATCATTCTTCTTATTCTTATTCTTATTATCATTATTATTATAACTATCATCATTATTATCTTCATCACCCTTATTATTATTATCATTATTATTATCATCTTCATTATTACTATGACTATTATCAGCATCATCATCACCCGCTTTATTTTTACTATTATAATCGCATCATTATTATCAATGCTATCACTATTATAAATACTGTCATCTTTATTATCATTACTAGCATCATTTTCAAATCCTCCTGATAAATCTCAAAAGCATAATATCATCACTCATATCATAAAAAAAATATATATATTATTATGATCATCATACTCATAGGCATTCTGATTATCATTCATTACCATAGTAATTATGGCTATTGAAATGCATCATCCTTATAATCATCAGTTATTACCCTTATTATTACTATTTGCGCTTTCACTTTTTCCCTTCCACGCCTTTCTCCGTTCCTTTCTGTCCCTCGCATTTGCCCGTCTTCTCCCATTCGTCACAGCGGCACTCCTCCCTTAGTGCCACACCAGGTGTCACCGCCATAACATCGCCCCCCCCCCCCCCTCTCCCCTGCTCCCCGATCGAGGGTGTCTTGGAGCAACTTTTACGACCCTCCCACCTGTTCTACGACCCCCTGTCCTCCCTTTCCTACGACCCTGTGCCCCTGCCTGTCGTACGACCTCCTCTGCCGTACGTCTTTTCGTATTACTCCCTCTATTCCTAATTTTGCCCTCTTCCCCCTCTCCTTCCCTCCCCCTCGTTTCCCCATCCTCTTGGTCGTCCGATTTCTCGTTCTCTTCCTTTCTCTCTTTCTCTTTCTTTCTCTCTCTCTCTCTCTCTTTCCTTCCCCGCTCGAAACCTTGCTGCAATTCCTTCGCAAAGTCCTGCGAGAGTCCTCCATACTCATCCTGCTTTATGAGTCCTTCCATGCTATCAGCCGCCGTGATTAAGCCTCTTTACGGCCCTCTGACCCTTACACGGGGGAGAAGAGGAGGAGGGGGTGGGGGAGCCTAGAGAGGGGGAAGGGAGTCCTTGGCGTCTGTGCCCTCTCCCTGACCTTCCATCCTTCCTCCCTTCCTTCTCTCCTTTGATCCGGGATCGCTTAGCAAAATGGGTGCTGGGACGCGCCCCCTTGGCCCCTCTCCGGGCCTTCCTCCGGGCGTCCTCGGGTCCCTGGAGTCCGTGACAGCCTTCGCCCTCGTCCTACAGGACATACGTCAAGGATTACTGGCGGAGCGGGGGATTACTCTCGACCCCTGCCGCGATCCGGACTCTCTTCCTTCCACTCTTTCTTCCTCCCGATGTTGTTCCTGCAGTTGCGCCGCCGGTCTGCGTGCTGTTTCATCTGTGCCTTCTTTCCTTCCTGTTTTTCCTCTCATCTGTTTTTTGTTTATATATATATATACATGTGTGTATATATGTATGTATGTATGTATGTATGTATGTATGTATGTATGTATGTATGTATGTATGTATGTATGTATGTATGTATGTATATATATATATATATATATATATATATATATATATATATATATATGTATGTATGTGTGTGTGTGTGTGTGTGTGTGTGTGTGTGTGTGTGTGTGTGTGTGTGTGTGTGTGTCTGTGTCTATGTCTGCGTGTGCGTGTGCGTGTGTATGTGTGTGTGTGTGTGTGTGTGTGTGTGTGTGTGTGTGTGTGTGTGTGTGTGTGTGTGTGTGTGTGTGTGTGTGTGTGTGTGTGTGTGTGTGTGTGTGTGTGCGTGTGTGTGTGTGCGTGTGTGTGTATGCGTGTGCGTATGCGTGTGTGTGTATACATAAAGTTTTCATACTCCCTTTTCCTAAATCGCATTCTCCTCTCCCTGTTGATGCAATTAATGCTCTAGCTTAGAAAAAAATGCGGTAAATTAAAATCCTATCAAACCAACCCATAACTACCCTTTCCCCATTTCTTCCTTTTACTCCCTTGCCCCTTTCTTTCCTCATTTCTCTCGCCTAACACCACACCTCTCCTCCCTTGGTCACTTCTATCACTCACACCTCGACGCTCGCAAGTTAACAACCTCCCCCATTCGCTGACTCTCCCCTTCCCTCCCCCCTCCCCCTACCTCCCCTCCCTCCCCCTCGCTTCCTTCCCCGCGCCCCTCCCGGATCTCTCCGCGTTGAAGGACAAGGCACCGGGAAAGGGGCCGAGTAATCTGCATATAACGAGGGAAGAAATTCCGTATTCTTAACTCGTAACGACTCCTAAACTCGCCGGGAGTCGCGGGAAGAAGCGCACTATTTCGGCACTACGGGTGTGATTTACGTCTGCCTGAACCCCGGGAGTCAATGACGCGCCGCGGGCCGGTATTAAGAGCGTAATCAGGCGCTCACCCGAGGGCATTATGGCCCTTACGGCACCCGGGGATCACACACCTCTTATATCTCCGCGATAATAGAGTGGGCGGAGACGCCCCTCCCCTCCCCCTCCGCTCTCTTCCCCTGGCCCCTCTCCCAACACACGGCGAAATTTATGCGCTTTCAATTCAGGGAAAAATGGCTGTTTAGATAATCTGATTACGACTTTCCAATAATAAAATGATTTCCACCATATCGTCGGGCGGGAGGCGAGCGGGGTTCTTGCCATCGCGCGAGCGGCAATGAAAACTCGACTCTATCCACCTTGCGCTTGATGCCGGGAATGCCTTGCTCTGCCTCCACCCCGTCGCGGAATGACTAGAGGATGACGGACGATTAAATGATCTTAAGGAGACAACTATCCTAAGCTACGTGTCGCGCTGCCTGACATCCTCGCAGCCGACAAGTTTCGCGTTCGTGCAGCACAAAACGCCAAGAAAGTGCAATGCCTAGCAACAAATTGACGGGACCACTCTGATATCAAGGTTACAAACAAGCAAAGACTTCGGTAGCCTCGCCCGTGTCCTCCCCTCCCACAGAAAGGGGGAGGAGGCTAAAGAGAGGGGTGGAGGAAGGGGGAGAGGGGGACAGGTACAGGTGTTTGTGTGCACAGTATATATAGTCCAAATGCGAATCAATACCCCCCCCTTTTGAGATCTCAGCTGATTGGGGTCAAATAGTACAACGTCATACTCGGCACTCCTCTCCTCTTTTCCTCTCTCTCTCCTCTTCTCTTTTCTTGATTTTCTTCTGCCTCTCTCTTCTCGTATCTGCGTCATTGAATTCCTCGCTTTTCCACCTTGCTGGTTTTCACACGTCATGCGACCCAAGGCTAGAAACAGATCGAGACAAGCTACTTTAGCCCGAGCTCCGTTCCCGTGTGCGTGTGCGTAAGTTGTGATTATATTTGTTTGCTTATCTGTGAATCTGTGTTTATATGTCCGTACAGTATACTGTGTGATTGCACTGTGTATACCTTGTCCTCGACTGCCTGTTTGCATGCATGTCATTATATGTTGGTAAATGTCAACAGACAATCCATGAGACGTTGGAATATGATGATAACAGAGACTCTAATCGTCTTACGAAAGATGACAGGAAGTCGAGAAGAACGTTACGCCGGCAATGGAAAGCCGAAAATCTCCGGTCCGGCCGAACGTTCGCAGACATATCTAAGTATTTCGCTTTATCGACGTATCTGGACCTCGCTCGCGCACGCACGCACGCACGCATGTTCGCTCGCTCGCTCCTCCCTACTTCATGTGAATTTTCGCTTCTCTCTGCGATAAAAATGTGACGTCAGTACGTTATGTTATGACGTCAGGGGATCGCGGGGCCAGGTTTAGGATTCCTGTCTCTTTTATAAAGCGTTCTCTCTCTCTCTCTCTCTCTCTCTCTCTCTCTCTCTCTCTCTCTCTCTCTCTCTCTCTCTCTCTATCTCTCTCTCTCTCTCTCTCTCTCTCTCTCTCTCTCTCTCTCTCTCTCTCTCTCTCTCTCTCTCTCTCTCTCTCTCTCTATCTATCTCTCTCTCTCTCTCTCTCTCTCTCTCTCTCTCTCTCTCTCTCTCTCTCTCTCTCTCTATCTCTCTCTCTCTCTATCTCTCTCTCTCTCTATCTCTCTCTCTCTCTATCTCTCTCTCTCTCTCCCCCGCTCTCCCTCCCCCCCCCCCCCTCTCTCTCTCTCTCTCTCTCTCTCTCTCTCTCTCTCTCGTTCTTCCCTTCCCCCTCCCCAATTTCCTAATTTTACGTTATTTTTCGCCCACTCCGCACTTCCCCTTTCGTGATTTATATTCCTCCCCATTTGCATGTCCGAATGAAGGGTAGCAAAAGGAGGAAGAATTACACAAGACGGAAAAGTGATGGTAATGACGGCAAAATAATAAAGGCACGTCAAAGCGATGGGCGTGCCGAACCATGGGCGTGGCGGCGGCGTGGAGGGAGGGGAGGGGAGGGGAGAGGGAAGGGGGCGGTTTGACAGCTGAATGAAGGTGTGGAACTGTACGTGTCTAGCATACAAAGCGTTGCTGTTAATGATTAAGATATCTGATGATACGCTGATAAAGAGGTGGAGGAGGGGCGAGGGAGGGAAAGAGGGAAAGGAGGGAAGAAGGGAGGGAGGGAGAAAGAGGGGAAGGAGAGGAAGACAGAGGAGAAGGGAGGCAGGGAGGCAGGGAGGGAGTGCTAATGTGTTCCTCTCCCTCTACTCTCCCTCCTTTCTCTCTCATTACACCAACCGCCAGACTGGGATACGATTACATAATGTATTCATAACATGATAATGAATATTTCGTACCGGAGAAAAATCGCTCATCGACCTCTTAAAAAAAGAAAAGAACAAAAAAAAAAAAATCCAAAAGATCTCTGGGAATTTTTACAGCTTTAGAGTTATATATGCTAATTGTTCGTATAACTCGACCGACGAAGGTGAGAGGTTCGGGGCAGAGGGGATGGGGAAGAAGAGGAGGGTGAGGATGATGGAGGAGGGAAAGAGGATGGGGGGGGGGGAGAGGATAAGAAGGAAAGGTGGAGAAGGAGAAGGAGGGGAAATAGTTAGGGATGGTGAAGAGGATAAGAAGGAAAGGAAGGGAAAGGAACAAGGAGAAAGATAAAAAAAGGGGGAGAGGGAGGAGGGGAAGAAGAATGACATGCGGGTAAAGAAGGGAGGCAGGGGAAGGAATGAAAGGGGAAAGAGAAGTGAAGAGGACGAAGATTTCCCCTGATCTCACATTCTCCTAACACTCCCTTTCCTTCGCCCCCTTTTCTCCTTTCCCCTTTTCCCCTTCCCGCACACACATCCCCTCCCTGAGCACTCCCCAGCTTCCCCTCAAATCCTTCCAGCATCTTCCATTCCCCACGTCACGCCGTCATGCCGTAACACCAGCGGGTCTTGCCTGGTATCGCTGGACAATTTATCTTTTACGCCCGTCGCTGCTCTCCTGTAAACACGCCCACAGGAGGAACGAACCGGGAATAAAGCAAGCATAACAAGGCAACAGAAAGTCTGATAAAAATGTAAAGGAAAAGTTGGGGAGAATTAACGAACGGTGAGAAGCGTAAATATATAAGGGATGAAGCTATTTCGGTGTCAGAGCCTCTCTGCTTTTCGAGCCTACTTAGGCTCCGTTTAATATTTTCCGTTTCGTCTCGCTCCTCCCTTTCCTGCTTTTAGTTCCCTCCCCCCTCTTATCTTTTTACACCTTTCGCTTCATATCTCCTTTTGTTTTTCTCGTTCCTACGTCCCTCCCCTTATCTTGCATCTTTTCTCCCTCTTCTCTTCTTCTTTCTCTTATTTCTCTTCTTTCCTCTCTTCTTCTCCTTCCTTCCTTCCCCTTCCTTTCTTCTACCTCTTAGCATCCTTTTTCTTCACCATTCATCCTCTTCCCTTCCCTCCTTCCTTTCCCTTCTACTCCCCCCTAGCATCTTATTTTCTCCCCCACCCATTTTCCCTTCCTCCTACCAACCTCCTCTTCCCCTTCCTTTCCTCTGCCTCCTAACATCACTTATCTCCTCCATCCCTCCTCTACCTTTCCCTCTTCCCTCTCCATTTCCTTTACCTTCTACCATCATTTTTTTCCCTCCCAACCCTCCTCTTCTTCCCCCCCCCCCCATTCCCACCCCCCCCCCCTCCCCCACCCCCCACGTCGGGCGCAGGAAGCCCTAGCAGCGACGGAGGACTACGTAACGCGCCTCAATTAAGGAAGGACGGCGATTTCATGGCTCCTTGCTGACATATGGCCTTTTCATACATCTTGGGGTTATGGGAAAGGGAAAGTGTGGGGTAGGGCGAGGGTGCGGAGAGAGGTAAGGAGGAAGGGGATGCTGAGGGGCGTTGGGAAAGGGAAAGGGAAAGGGAAAGGGAAAGGGAAAGGGAAAGGGAAAGGGAAAGCGAAAGGGAATGCGAAAGGGAAAGCGAAAGGGAATGCGAAAGGGAAAACGAAAGGGAAAGGGGGAAGGGGGGAAAAGGCAAGGTAAATGGAAAGGGGGAAGGGAGGAAAGGGGTTAAGGGAAGAGGATGAAGCTGATAGAGGGGGAAGGGGGATAGGGTGAGGAAAAGGAGAGAGAGAGGGAAGGAGAATGGAAAGGAAAAAGGAAGAGGAAGAGGGGAAGGGGAAGGAAAAGTTAAGAGAAAGGGTGGAATAGGGAAGAGAGGAAGGGTAGAAAGAAAGGGAGCTAGGGGGGGGGATAGGATAAGGGAGGGTCGTGTGGGTCGTGACCTGGCCTTTCACGACCTGGCAAGAGAGTCACGTGACCTGTCAGGACAAAACAATGGCCGTGGTGGATCTGCTTGGCACGCCATGGCCCGCTTTTTTTCATATCTCTTTCTCTCCTTTTTTCTCTCTCTCGAAGTAATTGAGGTCCGAGGTATAAAGGCAAGATTGGGAATTGCACGTTGGATGCGCTGTGTGTGTGTGTGTGTGTGTGTGTGTGTGTGTGTGTGTGTGTGTGTGTGTGTGTGTGTGTGTGTGTGTGTGTGTGTGTGTGTGTGTGTGTGTGTGTGTGTGTGAGTGCATGCGCGTGTGAGTAAGAATTTTTAAAAATCATTTCAACAAATGTCGCATGAGGTATGAATGGGTATGAATGCCGTTTCGATTAAAAGTAACGAAACGGAGTGCGTCAAACACATCTCTTGCACTGTGAAGTTATTTTTTCTCCTTCATAGCATTCCCTTCGGCCTGGCACGGCTCCTGTTCCAGCGAAACATCCCGCACCTCTTCCTTGGCACTCCACTCGTACACTGGCACTAGTGTGGCGCCGTCAAATCGGACTCTACTTGTAGTACTTGTAGGACGTCTATATCCATAATCCTTATATAAAATTATATATATTATATGTCTCTTTCCTTCCTTTTTTTTTTCTTTTTTCCTTTCCTCCTTTCCTTTCTTCTTTCCTTCCCTTCCTTCATCCCTTCCCTCCTCGTACTTCCTCTCCCTCTTCTCCCTCACCCCCCGTTCTCTCTCCTCTCCTCTCCCTCACCCTGACGCAACATCTCAGCCTGAAAGTAGGCCCCTCATTTTGGCAGAAGCATGTATTATGAGCCTCGCCCGACCACTGGCTCTTGCCCCGCCACTCGCTCCGGACGGCTTCCATTCATACTGGTATTACTGATGATTATTACAGGTGGCGTGTTGTGGCCCGGGCTTTCCTCCTGACAACAACTGGTGTACACGGATACACGCACTGGGGAGAGAGGGAGAGGAGAGGGAGAGAGTGGTGGGAGGAGAGAGGAGAGGGCACAGTGGAGAGGGGAGAGGAGAAGGGGTTGAGAGGAGATGGGAGGAAGGAGGAAGGGAAACAGGGAAGAGAGAGAGGGGAAGGGGGTGAGAGGGGATGGGAGGAAGGAAGAGAAGGCTCAATGGAGAGGGAAGAGAAGGGGGGAGGCAGGAGGAGAGGGTACAGGGAAGAGAGAGAGGGGAGGGAGTTGAGAGATGGGAGGAAAGAGGAGGGGTCAGGGGAGAGGGGAGAGGAGAGGTGGGGGAGGTCGAGAGAATACAGCAAGCAGGAATATTTCAAGTAGATGCCACGGGCAGTTCAGGGGGATGGGGTCAGATCTAAAGAGCAGCGCCGCGGGAGAGCAGAGGGGAGAGAGGAGGAAGATGAAAATGGACGACGAGGAGAAAATGGGGCAAGGGGAAAAGGATTGACAGAAAAGAAAGGGGGGACGAGGGTTCGGATGAGGAGATTACAAGTTTTATCCCGGTAGACTTTTGGACGAGAGAGAGGGAATGAAGTGAGGGGAAGAAGCGCGGCCGAGGGGTGGATGATAGGCCTATTACGATTCATTAAAAAGTTCGAGAATGAAAAGGCTGTGGCACAGAGGGCGATGCAGCGCGTGGTGGTCCGGGGCGGCTGCGCCTGGCGGCTTTGTTTTTGTAGTTGCGAGCGAGCAGTGAGTGAGTGGGTGTGAGCGACTGATTATATATATAAACATATGTATGTGTATGTGAGTATAAGTGTGTGTGTGTGTGTGTGTGTGTGTGTGTGTGTGTGTGTGTGTGTGTGTGTGTGTGTGTGTGTGTGTGTGTGTGTGTGTGTGTGTGTGTGTGTGTGCCGGAGAGTCCGTGCATGCGCACTTGGGGGCGTGCGCGCGGGCGCGCGGCAGGTGAGGCAGGTGTTTACCCGCCGTTGATTACCCCTGCCGGAACAATAAGGGCTCGGCGGGGCGGGACACCCACTGGTCAACGGCCATGTATAATTCCGGCGTGTGTGTGGCGACCAAACATCCCGTGCTACCTGGACTAATTCCCGTCAGGTAAAGACCCCGATGATTACACCTAATTTATGCCTCCGGGGAGAGTAATTATTCATATCATCTAAAAAATAATGGAGGCAGACAATGGTTGCAAGGTCCCAGGCGGAGTCGGCCCGGGGCAGCCATAAAGACGAGGGTTATATTTCCAGTAACACAAGCGTACATCTGTGTGAGAGAGGAAGGAGGGGGGGGGGGGGGGCGCACGACCCTGGCCTTCCAGTCGCATAAAGAAGCTGCCGACATCCAGCTGCGAGGAACAAACCGCAGTCATGCAGCCCGCGACGCACCAAGCACGGCAGGCAAGCAAGCAGGCAAACGGAACACTCCAATTAAATGCACAAGCGAACAATACGCCCAGCGAAAAGCGGCAAAAACGGCCGACTCGTAAGACGCCCTCGCGGTCTCTCTGGTTCTTCATTACTTCCAATAACCTTGGCAAGAAAGTCAATATCAAAATTCAGAATATTTTGTTCATTGAGGTAAGTAAATAACAAAGTAAAGTGAAATAACCATCAAATATTAAGTACATACATGGAGGAATAAGCAGATGGAACAGTCGGCCTGGCATCACAGAAGGGGAGACAGAGTGATTCAGAGAGATAAGCACAGGACAGAGTGGCACAGAGATGGCGAGGGGATGAGCAGCAATAGAGATGAAAGGACTCCATACAAGCAGGAGCGACGAAAGGCTTACAGCAAGCAGGAGCGACGAAAGCCCTACACGCAAGCAGGAGCGACGAAAGGCTTACAACAAGCAGGAGCGACGAAAGCCCTACACGCAAGCAGGAGCGACGAAAGGCCTACTCGCAA
>NC_061852.1:10956631-10971631 GCF_019202785.1 Penaeus chinensis | reverse complement strand
TCCCCCTTTACTCTACCCCCAACCTATGCTTATACCCCCTCCCCCTGCCCTCACCCTTCAGCTATACCCTCCTATCCCCACCCTGAGCCTATACTCCCTCACCCTACTCCAATCCTCGGCCCATACCCCCTCCCCATTCACCCCCCGCCCCTCGCCCTCGAGACCGCCGGCGTGGGTGCCTCCCGACCGCATTCTTGTTTACTCGCCTACACTTACACGGGATTATTGACGTGAACAATGTAATCCCGTGTTATTTACACTGGATTACACGCCCGCCACAGCCACGCCACAGGTCGAGGGGGTGGAAGGGGGAAGGGAGAGAGACGGATGAGCGAAGAGAGAGGAAGGAGCGGGGATAGAGGGAGGAGGGAGGAGGGGGGAGAAAGAATAAGAGGAGGGAGGAAGGCAGAAATGGGAGGCAAGGGAAAGGGAAGATGAGTGAAAGGGAGGAGTGTGGAGGGGAGAGTAGGAGGAGGGAGGAAGATAAACGGGAAGGAAGGGGGAGGAGAGAGGCTGAAGAGCAGAGGGAGGAGAACAGACAGGGAGGGGAGAGAGCGGGAAGAAATGAAGGGAAGGACGAGGGGGGTGGATAACAATAACTGGTTATATCGTAGGATTTACAACGGTAAAGTTCAGTTTCAATATAGAGAGAGGGAGAGAAAGAGAAAGGGAAAGAAAGAAAATGAGAGAGAAAGAAAGAGAGAAAAAAAGAGAGAGAGAGAGAGAGAGAGAGAGAGAGAGAGAGAGAGAGAGAGAGAGAGAGAGAGAGAGAGAGAGAGAGAGAGAGAGAGAGAGATAGAGAGAAAGAGAGAGAAAGAGAGAGAAAGAGAGAGAAAGAGAAAGAGTGAAAGATAAAGAGTGAAAGAGAGAGAGAGAGAGAGAGAGAGAGAGAGAGAGAGAGGAGAGAGAGAGAGAGAGAGAGAGAGAGAGAGAGAGAGAGAGAGAGAGAGAAAGAAAGAAAGAAGAGAAGAAAGAAAGAGAGAGAGAGACAGAGAGAGAGAGAGAGAGAGAGAGAGAGAGAGAGAGAGAGAGAGAGAGAGAGAGAGAGAGAGAGAGAGAGAGAGAGAGAGGGGGGAGAGAGAGAGAGGGAGAGAGAGGGAGAGAGAGAGGGAGAGAGAGAGAGAGAGAGAGAGAGAGAGAGAGAGAGAGAGAGAGAGAGAGAGAGAGGGAGGGAGGGAGGGAGGGAGGGAGGGAGGGAGGGAGGGAGGGAGGGAGGGAGAGAGAGAGAGAGAGAGAGAGAGAGAGAGAGAGAGAGAGAGAGAGAGAGAGAAAGAGTGAAAGAGTGAAAGAGTGAAAGAGAGAGAAAGAGTGAAAGAGAGAGCAAGAGTGAAAGAGAGAGACAGACAGAGAAAGAAGAGAGAGAGAGAGAGAGAGAGAGAGAGAGAGAGAGAGAGAGAGAGAGAGAGAGAGAGAGAGAGAGAGAGAGAGAGAGAGAGAGAGAGAGAGAGGCTTTCACGCTGATTGCCGTGTTATCTTATCTATGGGCGGGCGGGCGAGGCGGGTTGGCCGGCCGGGCGCTCGCTCTGGCCACGAGTCGCCTTCGTCGCTCAAGAAAAAAAAGTTACTTGTGCCGTTGTCATTTTCTCTTTTTTCTCTTTTATTGATATGCAAAGGAAAAGGAATTGAAGTTTTGATTTTTGCAGTTTGCCTTATCCTCCTTTACGTGTCATTTGTATTGTAACTGTGATTACTTGTTGGCGAGCTTCTTGTATTTCTTATGTCTCTTTTCCTGATCTTCCTTTCTATACCTCTCGTTTGATTGCATCACTTCCTAAACACACTACGCGATTTAATTACTTCCTCTTACCTGACTTTCCATTCACATTTCGTTACAAATATATCAAAGTTTTTTTGCTTTTCTTTTTTTATCTACCGGAAGCACTGGCACGAAGGATAGGGAAAACGAAGAAGGAGGAGAAGGAGAAGAAGAAAAGAAAGGGATGGAAGAAGGAGAGAAGAGGAAGAGAAGGGGATGGTGTACAAAAGAGTAGAAAGGGGATTCCAAATCTTCCTTTCAATATCATTCGATAATCAAAAAGGCTTGACATATTTTATCTACAGAGCAGAGCAGAGACAAATAGGAAATATGATATGAATACTGACGAGACGGAAGAGACATGGAAGCATTTTCTTTTAATAACAATAAGAGAATAATAATGAGTAAATAAAATGAAAATCTCATTACGGCCAAGCAAATAAAACACAAAAATGCTTCCCAATCAATGAACTTGTCGAAGAGAGTAAGTCAGAAGAACTAAAAACTTCAACAAAAATGATAATGCACGAAAAAGGGAATTAATATCCCCACGCGCCCCCTTCCCCAAGGAGCAATATATTGCCAATAAACTTCATCAAAAGTCGGAAAAAAATGAAAATAGAAGAAAAAAAAAACTGAAATGACAGGGAGGGGCAGGGGGTGATAGAGAGGGGGTTATGAAGAGAGGGTGAGAGACACGGTGGGGGGAGTGGCGAGCAGGGAGAAGGAGGGTAAAGGGAGAAGGGAGCAAATTAGCACTCAATATCGCATCATAGTTCAAGAGCGAGGGCTAGAAAATTGACTTTCTTGTCGGTGTCTACCAATATATACGGCAGCGCGAAGGTTCTTTAAAAACAAGTTAGGCGCAGGGAAGGGGGGGGGGGGAGGAGATTTAGGGACGTGGAGTAAGTGAAGGAGAGACAAGGAGAAGGAGAAGAAAGAGGAGGACGAGGAGGAAGAAGACGATGACGACGAAGAAGAAAAGGACGATGAGGAGGACGAGCAGGAGAAAGAGGATGGAAAGAAGGAGGAGGAGGAGAAGGATCATGAGAAGAGAGAGGAGGTAGGGGAGGAGGAGTAGATACTAAAGAATGAGATGAAGAAGAGAAAAAGATGGAGAGTGATGGGTAGTCGGGCGCCAGTGTGCCACGTACTAGAAGACGAATGTAGTGTAGTGGAGAGAGTGTAGAAGAGCCTATGCGTGTGGTGCGGCCGAGGACAGTATGGTGCGAGTCTGTTCACGACGAGGAGGAGGAGTATACGAGACACATGCTAGGGACCCCCCCCCCCTCTCCACACGCACTCCTCCCACCCCCTACAAGTGCCTCTATCACTCAACTTTGCAAATGTCTGTGCAAGGCTTGAAGCGGCTTTGCAAGCATCCTTATGTCCCAAATAAAAAAGATGCTGGTGACAATACAGGGCCGAGGAGCACTCAGTCAAGCACCCAGACTTCCTTACTCTCCTCCTCCTTTCCTTCCACCCATTGCCTCTTCCTCCCTCCCTTCTATGTTTCTCCCTTCCTGTTTTCCATCTCCGCGTTTCTTCACCTTTCTGTAGGTTTCGCGGGTTCTCTGTACGTACTAATTCTTTCCTCTCTCTTTTCCTTTTCGTTCCTTGCGCATGCTCCGGTCTCATTCCCACACTTTCTATTTTTCTTCCATTATTTTGATCACTATAAGAAAAAACACTGCTAACAAAAGCAAATAAATAACTAAAAAATATAAATGAATGAATAAACAACAACAAAAAAAGAAAACTGAAGTCAAAATCCGTTATCTGTTCCTAAAATGTTCCAGTTCTATACAATTCAATTTCATTTTCTTCAGACAGTTTTCCCTCAGACTGGATTTATTCTACGGACTCGCCCTCCAGTTTTTACTTACTTTATTTTCTGTGTATGCTTCCGCTTTTGTTTTACTCGTCAAAACCTAAACTGTTTTTTCATCCCCCTCTCTCTCTTTCTTTTTATATCTCTTTCTTTTTTTCTTTCTTTTTCTCTCTCTCTCATCCTCCTTCTCTCCCTCCCTCCCTCCCTCCCTCCCTCCCTCCCTCCCTCCCTCCCTCCCTCCCTCCCTCCCTCCCTCCCTCCCCTCCCTCCCTCCCTCCCTCCCTCCCTCCCTCCTTCTCTTCTCTTCTCTCCTCTCTTTCCCTCACCCAACTGCTTTCCACCCTTCCTTTCTTTTATGTTCTTCGCTCCCATCCTCCTTCCTCCCTCCCCCTTCCCCCTCTCCCTAGGCGCCCGATGTGTACATTTACATCTTGCTCTTTATGTGGCTAATTATGGCCCTGTTATTACCTCCCTTACGCGATGACCTGGACTTGGCACCGGAGTGTGGCCTTGAAAGAACACGAGCAGACGGAAGGAGAATAAGGAAAAAGTCAGAAATCCGAAGAAGAAAACGACGACGAGAATGGGACATAATGATAATAATGGGCAAATATTTGTAATAAGGATTTTAGAGAAAAGCAAAAGACGTGATATGAAAAGGGAAACATTACTATATATATCAACACAAGCGAAACAGTGAGGTAAAGGCAATATGACGACCCACCTAGACAACGGAACCAGTACGCCCCACTTGCCCCCCCCCCCCCCCCAAGCCACGAGAGCTAATGACGGAAAGAGTGAAGGTGAGTGGAGAGGCAGTGACGAAGGGCCACGCCCGCGTCCCTCCGCTAGACGCGATGGGTACGCCCGACGCCGCCACCCCCCTCTCTCCCTCCCTCCCCCAACACACACCCTCCCTCTCTTTCCCCTGTCCTTCGTCTCCCCTCCTCCTTTATCCACATCCCCCCACCCCTCCGGCCGCCCCATCGCGTCCAGAGGCCTCTTTGGTTTTGTCTCTGTTCACTCGCTTGCACTGGCTGCCCCTGGGCCGCTGCCTTTCGCTCTATTTTCCATCAATCTCGCTTTTTTCGCTCTGTTTTTTATCGGTCTGTGCACGTGTGTGTGCGTGAGCGCGTGCGTGCAAATTACGTTCCCTTTCTTGCCCTTTCTCTGTCACATTCTCTTCTTGCCCTTCTATCTTTTCCTTCGGCGTTGAATATCACACACACAGTGATCACACGGCTACTCTAATGAAAAGGACATGCAGGCGGCCACTAATGACAAAGAGAGGCAATGGACTTAGCTGCGCGTTTTCCTCCATGCGTTACACTAATGCACGGAAACATATGCACTCGGCACAGACTGTTAAAAAGTCGCTTGATCGATTGTAAGTGTAGAGTTACATGATGTTACTGAAGACAAAATATTTCCCGTTCTTTGGTGTTATTTTGTTCTCATCCGATTTATTTTCTTCATTTTTTCTCTTCATTTAGAGCCTCCGAAGTCTATTTTCTCTTTCTTTCGTTTTTTTCATTGTCTATCATTCCAATTATCTTTGCTTTCTCTCTTCCTCCTGCTTAAATATCGTGCATTTCTCCCTTTCTGCCCCTTCCTCTCTTCCATTTATTTTATTTTTTCTGCCGTCCTTCCTTCCTTCCCCAAACCGCTCTTTGCCTTCTAACGTCCTTCTTCCACATCAATTCGTCGTCATTAAAGCAGAGAAAATAACAAAGAAGAACACATAACGAGGATTTCAGCCGCTGTTGCCACCTCGTGTTTAAATGGCCATTTATCTTCGTATATCACAACTCCTATATTATCAGCTTGACTTTGTGACTTGTGGCGATGATAGGTCGAGGAAACAGGTGGAAGCAGGGGGGGGGGGGGGGGGGGGGGGGGGCGGGTGGAGTGGGTGGCTGAGTGGACTGCGGGTGGGAGTGGAGGGGTAGGTGGGAGTGGAGGGGTAGGTGAGAGGTGAGTGGAGGTTGAGGGTGGAGGATGGAGGGTGGAGGTGGAGGGTGTAGGTGAAGGGTGAGTGGAAGGGTAAGGGTGCAAGGGCAGGTGAAGGTGAGCGGAGGATGCGAGTGGAGGGGTAGGTGAAGGGTGAGTGAAGGGTGAGGTAAAGGGTGGAGAGAAGTAGAGAGAGGGGAAGGGGAAGGGGGAGGAAGATAATTGAGGACAGCTGGTAGACGGTGCGAATTCGAGTACCAGGGTGGAGGGGGGGGGGTACCAAAGAGTCAAGATAGGGGGTAGGGGTGGAGGTACAGCGCCGTGACAAGTGCCAGCACACTGCTACTCTGTGATGGCATTTCGCTTAATGCCAGTAAATAGCAGCTACTATCCCCCTCTCCCCCCGCCCTTACTTCCCTTCCCTAACCACCCCAACCCTCGCAAATTCTTACATCCACTACAACCCCACCTCCCCATTCACCCCCCATTTCCTCCTACTCTTCGATCCCTCTCCTCGTTCCCATGGCCCACATTTCGCCATTCTCTTTATCCCCCATTTCCTCATTTTCTTTCCCTCCCCAACCCCCCCCCCCCCCTTCCACACAGTTTCCAATACCACCGCCGCCAACTGTCCCGATAACTCCGAACGACACTTGAAAAATCATCCGCGGTGTAATATACCATCGGAAAGGGAAAGAGGAGAGAGAAAGAGAGGAAGAGAGAAAAATGGATAAGGAGGAGTTGAAGGAAGGGAATTTTTGAGAGAGAGAGAGAGAGAGAGAGAGAGAGAGAGAGAGAGAGAGAGAGAGAGAGAGAGAGAGAGAGAGAGAGAGAGAGAGAGAGAGAGAGAGAGAGAGAGAGAGGGGGGGGGGGGAGGGGTAAAGTTAAAGAGAAAAATACAGAGAAAGGGAAGGATAACGAGTGACAGCGAAAGACGAAAGTAGGGAAGGAGGGAGGGGTAGCAGAGAAAGACCGGGAAGTAAGGGAAGGAGAGGAGAGGAAGGAGGGAAAAGAAACAAGAAGTGAAACACTGAAAACAGAATGCTGTACAAAACCCTTCGCATTTCGCTTCTCACCCGTTCTCTCTCCATAACCCGTTTCTATAGCTCCCTTCTCTCTCTCTCCCTCTTATTCTTCTTTATCACTATTCCATCCCATCTCCTCCACTCTCGTATTTGCAATATTTTATCACACAACAAAAAACAAAAACGCCGGCCATCACACCATACTATATGGATAACATGACAGCGGAACATAACATAGGGTATATCCACAATATACACAGCTACGTTTAGTCGACCCGCAAAATATACAACTCTGAAACTGCTACATCGTTAGAGTTTGTTATGGTAACCTGGGAGCAAATTCAGTAACCAACGGGCACTGAGCCGAATAAAAATGGCCAGAAACTGAAATGGAAATGCATCGAAAAATAACATGCACTTTTAGTTTTGGTACTATAATTCTCATCATCATTATTGCTGTTGTTGTTGTCAATACTATCATTATCGTTATCGGTCTCATTATCATTGTCAATAACATTATCATTATCATCATATTTTTGGTATCACTTACACTACTCTTACTATACCCTATTTTTTTTCTTTGGCAGTTATGAAATTAGCCGAATACAACAAGCCTACGACACGCTGTATTCCAATTAACTATCTAGAAAATTATCAATAATTACCATCACCCATCTGTCATCCTGTTATTAATCCTCCTCCTCCTATCTAGTGTACCTTTGCCTCGATGAAATAGTATAGTTTTCTTCTTTCCCTCTCTGTTTCATCCCTTTTCCTCCTTGTTTCTATCCTCTATTCACCCCTTTCTCTCCCTTTTTACTGTTCCTCACTCTTACCTTTCTTCCTTTCCTCCTGTCCCACTTCCAACCTTCTGTCCTTCCGCCTTTCTTCCTCTAAACATACATCCTTTGCCCCATCTTCCCCGCTCCTTCTTTACCTTGACGTCTGTTTCTTTATTCCTCAATCCACTTCTCCTGGCTCCTTATCCAATATTCTTTCTCTTCCCCTTCCATCCCACGTCCCCTGGCGACCATCCCTCGAGAGTTCTCAAAGGTCAGGTTTAACATATACTCCAAACCATTTTTTCTAATCTAAACTCTACAGGGTGTATCATTATATTGTAATAAAAAATAATGAACAAAGAATATAAATACAATACTCACGCAGACTTAGAAATGCACATGTGAACATAAATACATACACATAATGTATGACCGTACATATGCATAACTATATCCTGTTACATTTACGTATGCATGCTTATACGCACTCACGCACACACACACACACACACACACACACACACACACACACACACACACACACACACACACACACACACACACACACACACACATACACACACTGAAATGAGAACTCACACATGCAGGACATTTCCTTTTCCTCAAAAGTTGACGAATCATTGTTTTCTCTTGCACTCGAAGTTGTGATGTGTTTTTCTTTCATTTTTCCGCAGTAATTTTACTGTTATTAACATAACTCACATAGCCGGAAATCACTACTGTCTTTATGCTAACATTCTATGATCGTTATGCTGATCATTTTCATTATCTTTAAGGCAATCAAAATCATTTGATCAATATGATGTAAATTATTATAATTATAATTATTTTTTATCATTATTATTATGGATAGTAATAATAGTAATAATAATAGTAATAATAATAATAACTGTCATTAATACTATTATATTATCATAATCATCATTATCATCATTAATAATATTATTATAATTGTTGTTGTTGTTATTATTATTATTACATTATCCTCATTGTGATTATTATTATCCTCGTTATTGTTATTATCCTTATTATTATTATTATTATTATTATTATTATTACTATTATCAGTAGTATCATAATTATTATAATTATTATTATGATCATTATTATCATCATTATCAGTATTATTATCATTATTATTGTTGCTGTTATTATTAGTGTTATCTTTAATATCATTATCATTATTATTATCATTATCAGTATTATTATCATAATTACAATTACCATTATAATTATTTTTATTATCATTATAATTACCTTCAATATTACTATCATTATCAACATTACTATTATTATCATTACTATCAATATTATTATCGTTATTACTCTCACTATTAATATTACCATTACTAGTAGTTTTCATCTTTATTTCTATTTTCATTTTCATTTCATACTTATTACCATTATCGTTGTCATCATCATCCTTTACTACCGTCATTACTGTTATTAACATCATCATGACTCCTGATCATTATCATCATAATCTTCACCATTCCTATCTCTTCACTTTCTTTCTCCCTTCGCATTCCTCCTGTTCCGTCATCTTTTTTTTTTTTCTCAACTGACCATATGGGTTACAGGTGCGTCTTGTAACGCCATTAGCCCATCAGGAGAGTGTTATGAGGCGCGTAACATGATCACGAAGGGGATTGGGAAGGGGGAGGAGGAGGTAGAGGAGGAGGTAGAGGAGGAGGTGGAGGAGGAAGAGGAGGAGGAGGAGGAGGAGGAGGAGGAGGAGGAGGAGGAGGAGGAGGAGGAGGAGGAGGAGGAGGAGAAGGAGAAGTAGAAGGAGGAGGAGGAGGAGGAGGAGGAGGAGGAGGAGGAGGAGGAGGAGGAGGAGGAGGAGGAGGAGGAGGAGGAGGAGGAGGAGAAGGAGAAGGAGGAGGAGGACGAAGAGGAGGAGGAGGAGGAGGAGGAGGAGGAGGAGGAGGAGGAGGAGGAGGAGGAGGAGGAGGAGGAGGAGAAGGTGGAGGAAGAGGAGGTGGAGAAGGAAGAGGAGGAGGTGGAGGAGGAGGAGGAGGAGGAGGAGGAGGAGGAGGAGGAGGAGGAGGAGGAGGAGGAGGAGGAGGAGGAGGAGGACGAGAGGAGAAGGAGGAGGAGGAGGAGGAGCAGGAAGATAAGGAGGAAGAGGAGGAGGAGCTGAAGGAGGAGGTGGAGGAGAAGATGGTAAATGGGGGAGGAGGAGGAAGAAGGGTGAAAAGAAAAAAGAAACAAAACGAGCAACGAATAGAAAAAGTGTGCGAGGCGGAAGGGAAAAACGGAGAGGACAAGGGAATACGGGAGGCCGAAGAACAACAAACGGGAAGAATCCATGCAAATAAACAAGAGGCGGAGGGCACAGAGAAAAGAGAAAACCCGGCGCATCCCCGACCCCGCAGGACCAAGGGAACCTGCCTGTCTGCCTCCATCCCATCACAATTACCTCCATCACGCCTGCTACATCCCCTACACACTACACACTGCACACTAAACACTACACCCTCACACACACCATAAAACTGAGGCCTTCCGTTTCCTTAAATTGAATCAATAAGAGCCTGTACGGGGAGGCTACGAGACCCAATCTACGCGGCCGACTTTCAGCGGAGGAGGGGGGAGGGAGGGAGGGAGGGAGGGAGGGAGGGAGGGAGGGAGGGAGGGAGGGAGGGAGGGAGAGAGGGAGGGAGGAAGGGAGGGAGGAATGGATGACGGAAGGGAGGGATGGAGGGAGGGAGGGAGGGAGGGAGGGAGGGAGGGAGGGAGGGAGGGAGGGAGGGAGGGAGGGAGGAAGGGATGACGGAAGGGAGGGAGGGCGGAAGGGAGGCGAGGGAAGAAGAGAGGGAGGCTGAGACAGGACAGGACAGGATGGGATGGGATGGGATGAGCAGACATGGACTGGGGCGGGATGGAACGGGGCGGGATGATACGGTATATGATACGAGGGGATAGAAGTAAGTAGGGAGGAAACAAAAAAAAGAAGGTTGAAGAGAAGCCCACGTACAAACACAAGAATAAAACACTCCCACTCCCACCCCCTCCCACACACGCGCGCGCATTCACAAGTGACGACGGCGTCCCCTCTTAAAATATGTACCGCATCAATAAAACTTCCAAACTCGATCTATTAAGGAATAGTAAAACGTCCTGGTAACCATTCACAGGAGACACACCTCCTCCCTGCCCCTCCCCCTCCCCCTCCCCCGCCATGCCGCCCTCCAATCGCCTTCTTAGCAACGCCCATCTGCGCCCGACAACAAACAACCCACAAAGGAAGACAAAACACACTGCTGTAACGGACGAACAAGTGACAGTTGCTTTGCGCCCGCTGCAACGGCGGTATTTACAAGACAGGGGAATATGGCCTCTAAAACTGCGTAATGGTAAGGTAGATTTTCGCCTGCGGACGACGAGGACGAGTCGTGGGGGTATTATTCAATAAATGATAAATCTTCGATAGATAATGGCTTGGCGTGAGGGTGCTGGGTCGTTCTGAAATGCTGCTAGTCACGGTTACTGCCAATTTCTGCTAAAATAAAGTGCCAAATATCATATGACTTTACTAATGCGTTCCAAAGGTTTTCCATAAATCTGATAATTCCACTCTGCCAGTTTCCTCATTTTCTCAATTCAAAACTATATATAAACCATAAATTCACTTTCACTTACACCTTTGCCACCTTTCCCCCGTCCTCATCTTCATCTCACTTTCTCCTTGTTCCCATTCCTTCGCGGTCTCTCCCTCGTTCTCGCTTCCTTCTCTTACTTCCCTTTCCCTCCTCCTTCTCCTCTATCGTTAAAAATAAATAAAGAGAATAAGAGCCTCCATAAAGCAATGAACATACGGCCTCTCATGCAGCCCGACAGCGCCGGTCCCCCCCTACCCCTTCCCCCTCGCTCACACAATATCCGAGATACGCCTCTGCTCTTGCTCTTGCCTGTCACGTGCTCGCGAGGGGTGCACGTGACGGGCGTGCATGTACGGGTCGTGCACGTGAGGTGGTATCCGAGCCATCCATCTTGCATGAAAGTTTTAATCACACACAACCCACTGGAGGACAGCGGGGGAGGCTTGACACATCTCTCTCTTTCCCTTTCTCTCGTTCTCTCTCTCTCGCTCTCTCGCTCTCTCGCTCTCTCGCTCTCTCGCTCTCTCTCTCTCGCTCTCTCTCTCTCTCTCTCTCTCTCTCTCTCTCTCTCTCTCTCTCTCTCTCTCTCTCTCTCTCTCTCTCTCTCTCTCTCTCTCTCTCTCTCTCGAGCATGTACAGCCGGTTATATATATATATATATATATATATATATATATATATATATATACATACACACACACACACACACACACACACACACATACACACACACACGTACACGCACACGCACACGCACACGTACGCACACGCACACACATACACACAACATATGTGTGTGTGTGTGTGTGTGTGTGTGTGTGTGTGTGTGTGTGTGTGTGTGTGTGTGTGTGTGTGTGTGTGTGTGTGTGTGTGTGTATGTATATATATATATATATATATATATATATATATACATATATATAACCGGCTGTACATGCTCGGGATATTGTGCTTGTTACACTACTAAAAATTCGCAAAGCGTTTACACCGAAATTAAAGTGAGACTAATTAATCCTCCGATGAGCAAAGTACGCTCACTTGAAAGCACGATTGTACGGATTAAAACACGTGCGTGAATATGCACATTTAGAAAAAAAGGAGATATGATACAAGGTGTGGCTGTTATTTTTGAAAATGATGATAGTAATGGTGATGCTATTGATATTGATGATGATGATGATGATTAAGGTGAGTAAGAGAGGGAGAGAGAAGAGGGAGGAGAGAGAGAGAGAGAGAGAGAGAGAGAGAGAGAGAGAGAGAGAGAGAGAGAGAGAGAGAGAGAGAGAGAGAGAGAGAGAGAGAGAGAGAGAGAGAGAGAGAGAGAGAGAGAGAGAGAGAGAGAGAGAGACCTTTATTGCCATCGATGTACAGCCATGTAATCCAATACCGTGTATGATTAAACACATGCGTCCATTAAGGAATAAGTCCACATAAGCCACGTGTGTTAGTCTTTCAGCATCAATAAAATGAAATCGAAGGCAAGGCAACAAAATGGAAAAGGATACACAGAATGCACACCTTTACATACCATGATATTTATATATAAGAGTAAAACCGGTTTTTTTATCATTACTTTTATCACCATCTCTTATTTACCTTTTCTTTGCGCATATCCTGATATATCCTTATACCCCTATTACACCCAATTACACATCTTTATCCTTTCTCTCCACACACACAGATAGCTGCTTCGTGGGTCAAGCCTTCACTAACCCAAACCCTAATATAAAATTCCCTCCTTGTCCCATAGATAAAATTTGGCGCTGAACATCCATCGTAGATATCATGGACAGGGCTACAGACTGAATCAGCTGTTGGAGCAGGAAGGGCCAAGGGTAAGTTAGGATAGGGTAGATAATGCAGGTAGGGTAGGGTAGGGTAGGGTAGGGTAGGGTAGGGTAGGGTAGGGTAGGGTAGGGTAGGGTAGGATAGGGTAAGATAGGGTAGGATAGGGGATAGAAACAGGGGCAGGAGCAAGGATAGGGATAGGAGCAGAGGCAGGCATATGGGAATGGAGAGACAGGATAAGAAAAGGGGTAGAAGTAAAAGTAGAAGTAGGAGTAGGAGTAGGAATAGGAGTAGGAGTACGAGTACGAGTAGGAGCAGGATAGGGACAGGGCAGCGGCTGAATTAGGAGGTAGAGCCAGTGGCAGGGCAGCGGCTGGCGCTGAGGTAAGGGCTATAGGTCTAGGGATTTAAGAGACAGTGGCAGGGGCGGAGACAGGGACACGGACAATGGAAAGTGGTGTGGCAGGGGCAGGGTATTGCGCTGTGGCAGCCGCACGAGGAACACTTATGTCAAAAATTCATAATAATGAACCTAATAAATTCGGCGTCACGCAAACTACGGCCTTCGGGTCCCTTCTGCCACCACTGCCGCCGCCGCCGCCGCCGCCCGGGTCACACGCGCAATTTGTTTAATTAATTCCTAGTAGATATCCAATACTCCCTCTCCTCTCCCCTCACCTACCCTTCACCCTCATCCCTTCCCTCTCCCCTCACCCCCTTCCCTCTCCTTCTCAAGCCTTCCCGCTTTTCCCCTTCCCTTTCCATTCCCATCCTCTTGGTCCCTACTCTTTCCCCTTCCTCTCTCCCTCCTTCTCTCCCTCCCTCCCTCCCTCCCTCCCTCCCTCCCTCCCTCCCTCCCTCCCTCCCTCCCTCCCTCCCTCCTCCCTCCCTCCCTCCTTCCCTCTCTCTCTCTAATCCCCTCCCTCCCTCTCTTCCTTCTCCTCTCCCTCCCTCCCTAACCCCCTCCCTAACCCCCTCCCAACCCGATCTGCGATTACCCGGAGATCATATAAATCCTACACTGGGCGTTCGTTTCCTTCTGTTTTATAATCTTTCTTGCAATAATCTCCGCCGTTTCAATGACAACGGGTCAATTTACTCAGCAACATTTAAAGGCGCGTTTTCACAATTCTTCCGTGGCCTTCTACGTCTTTTTCTGGAGGAGGGAGGAGGGAGGAGGGAGGAGGGAGGAGGGAGGTGGGGAGGCGGCTCTTGTCTCTTCTTCTCTTTCTCTTTCTTTCTTTTATACTATTCATTTACAGGAAATGTGTGTGTATGTATGTATGTATGTATGTATGTATGTATGTATGTATGTATGTATGTATGTATGTATGTATGTATGTATGTATGTATGTATGTATGTATGCATGTATGCATGTATGCATGTATGCATGTATGTATGTATGTATGTGTGTGTGTGTGTGTGTATATATATATATATATAGTCTTGCTATCTATCACAATATAAAAACATCTCAAGACGTTCTTTTATTAAACACATCTTTGACGTGCACCTCATATCTATACTAATCTTCATCTATTTAAACTCAGCGTCTTTTCCAGTCGCTTTCTTTTAGTTTCTCTTTATCAGCCCTCTTCTCTTATGCCCCCTTTCCGCTGTTGTTTTTCCTTTATGCTCAAATCAATGCCCGATATCCTCCCCGCTGACAGGAATTTAGTTTTACATTAAATTAATCCACAGGGGACATGGGACCGAGGGAGGGTGGGGGGGGGGAGGCGGAGGGGGGTGTTAGTGATGTTTGCGTGGTGATCAATATCCGATTAACATAGATTATAACATAACTACTGTCTGTCTCCCCGCCTCACCCCCTCTGTTTGCCCCCCCCCCCACCTTCCCTCCACGCTATCTTTTCATCCCCTTTCTCCCCCTTCAACCCTTCTATTTCCTTTTCATCCTCCCCCCCTCTCCCTCGTTTACCCTTCTCTCTGTTCCTCTTCTCCTCTTCCTCTCTATCTCTTACTCCCCTCTCCTATTTCCTTCTCCTCCTATAATCATAGTTCCCTCTCCCTTCTTCCCCCGATATCCTTATCATCCGCCTCTTCCTCCTTCCGGGGTCGTAGTACCTGCGTGACCAAGCGAGATCTCGCGGCACCTGGCGAGACAAATCTCTCCGCTGTCCCCAACTACTTAACTAGAGCTCGGGCTACCCTGAACCTTATCCTCTCCCTCTCGAAGGTCGGTTTTTGCCAACACCTATCATTACTTTCTTCTCTTCTTTTT
>NC_061852.1:10946631-10951631 GCF_019202785.1 Penaeus chinensis | reverse complement strand
ACTAATAACGGCGTTTAACCTGCAATCTGGACCTGAGATTCAAAACGCAACACGACATAATAATCGCATTAAGCCCAGGCACAAGAAGAAAAAAAATAGATTAAAAAAAAAATATGTAAATTATCTTCTGAACTTAATTAAACGAAATCACTACCTGGCATGTAAAGTATGAACTTGATTTTTTTTAAATCTATTTCCGCCTCTGAATCCGTCCTTCTATTCGTCAGTCACTTTTGCTGTCTATCCGTCCGCCTGTTTCCCGTCCCTCTTTTGGTTAATCAACTATTATGTTCGTCTGTCTGCCTGTCCTCTTGCCAATCAGACAGCCTGTATGCCTGTTATTCCTCTCTCTCTCTCTCTCTCTCTCTCTCTCTCTCTCTCTCTCTCTCTCTCTCTCTCTCTCTCTCTCTCTCCTTATTCCTGTCTCTGTCTGTCTGTCTCTCTCTCTCTCTCTCTCTCTCTCTCTCTCTCTCTCTCTCTCTCTCTCTCTCTCTCTCTCTCTCTCTCTCTCTCTCTCTCTCTCCTTATTCCTGTCTCTGTCTGTCTCTGTCTCTGTCTCTCTCTCTCTCTCTCTCTCTCTCTCTCTCTCTCTCTCTCTCTCTCTCTCTCTCTCTCTCTCTCTCTCTCTCTCTCTCTCTCTCTCTCTCTCTCTCCTTATTCCTGTCTCTGTCTGTCTCTCTCTCTCTCTCTCTCTCTCTCTCTCTCTCTCTCTCTCTCTCTCTCTCTCTCTCTCTCTCTCTCTCTCTCTCTCTCTCTCTCTCTCTCCTTATTCCTGTCTCTGTCTGTCTGTCTCTCTCTCTCTCTCTCTCTCTCTCTTCTCTCTCTCTCTCTCTCTCTCTCTCTCTCTCTCTCTCTCTCTCTCTCTCTCCCTCTCTCTCCTCTCCCTCTCTCTCTCTCTCTCTCTTTCTCTCTCTCTCTCTCTCTCTCTCTCCTTATTCCTGTCTCTGTCTGTCTCTCTCTCTCTCTCTCTCTCTCTCTCTCTCTCTCTCTCCTCTCTCTCTCTCTCTCTCTCTCTCTCTCTCTCTCTCTCTCTCCTTATTCCTGTCTCTGTCTGTCTCTCTCTCTCTCTCTCTCTCTCTCTCTCTCTCTCTCTCTCTCTCTCTCTCTCTCTCTCTCTCTCTCTCTCTCTCTCTCTCTCTCTATCTA
Source organism: Penaeus chinensis (assembly GCF_019202785.1). Lineage (NCBI taxonomy): Eukaryota > Metazoa > Arthropoda > Malacostraca > Decapoda > Penaeidae > Penaeus > Penaeus chinensis. The sequence goes on along the minus strand of NC_061852.1, from coordinate 10,950,485 downwards.
TCTATCTATCTTCCCCCCTCTCTATCTATCTTCCCCCCTCTCTATTTCTCTCTCATCCCCTCTCTCTCACTTCCGCCCTCTCTCTCTCTCTTCCCCTTTCCCCCTCCCCCCCTCTAGTTGGCCAGGAAGCGCTCTTTACGTCGCTGGCAAAACAACAAGTAATGGCATTTGTATGACTTTTACACTCGCAAATGTCAAAGTCATGCAAGAGCGAGAGGAAAAATATGAGAAAGACAGACAGGAAAGGCATGCATGTATGTATACTCAGCGACATCGAAGCAGAGATACCGAGCGAAAGAATACTTACAAACGTATATGCTCAAAGACACGCTTGCGCATACAGACAAACACAACACACAAGAACACATGCGCCTATAAGAAGACACATGACCCGACACGCAAATACATACACAAACGAAGATAAACGCGCACAAACTTACGCGCACACACACGCACGCATACATGTACACATTTGGACGGCTCTTGTGACACACTATTAGCACAGCCTTCACAGCTGGAACTACTGCCGAAAGCATACCATGGGGACGGGGAGGAAGGTGGGGGCGGAGGTAGGAGGGAATGCAGAGGGAAAGAGACGCGAGGAAAGCAGACTGAACAATGCAGAATGAGATGGACATATATGCCGAGTGTGTGTGTGTGTGTGTGTGTGTGTGTGTGTGTGTGTGTGTGTGTGTGTGTGTGTGTGTGTGTGTGAGAGAGAGAGAGAGAGAGAGAGGGGGGGGGGGGAGTACTAATATAACCCCACCGATTACAAGCCAGAATCCTCTCTATTGCAGCTTCCTTCTCCCACCTCTCCCCCCAATGAAAATGCCATCTCCCTCTCCCACCTTCCCGCTCCCTCCCCTCTTTCCTCTTCCCTATCTCCCTCATCTCCAACGTGAATGCTCCATACATACATACTGAACTGGATATTTCAGCTTGGATAATCGCACCGGGAGAGTTTGCTGTAAGTCTTTTCCCTCACGGCTGGATGTTTATGGTTTATCCCCTCGTCCGTCTCTTCCCTCTATCAACTCTTCTCTTCCTCGTCTCTCTCTCCTCCTCTCTCCTCCGTCTCTCTTCTCCCCTCTTCTCTTCACTTTTTTTCTCCTCTCCTCTTCCCTCTTGCTGTATCTCCTTTTCTCTTCTTTCGCCTCTCCTCTTCTCTTTCATTCCTCTCCTCTTCCCTTCCTTCTCTCTCTAATTCTCTCTTTCTATTCACTCCCCTCTTTTCCCTCTCTCTCCTCTCCTCGGCTAGACAAGGGAACACCCCTGGACCAACACATCACCTAAATGGTTACAACAGCGACCAATACCCTGGAATGGACGTTTGGGTAAATGATGATCGTCATAATAATAGTGATAATCTGACGCGCGGATCGTCATTATATGCATCACAAGCGCCATTATCATCACTGTCGCCATAACCAGCATCGTCACCACCTCATCACACGCCTTCAAACAATTATTTCTTGCCTATTTCACCCATGTGAGGAAATCGAACGAGAGAGAGAGAGAGAGAGAGAGAGAGAGAGAGAGAGAGAGAGAGAGAGAGAGAGAGAGAGAGAGAGAGAGAGAGAGAGAGAGAGAGAGAGAAAGAGAGAGAGAGAGGGGGGGGGGGGGTCCAAGAGTGATAAGAGAAAGAGAAGTCTGACCTCTAAATAACAAAAATTCCCTGGTCTCAACTTTCCTCATCGAACTCTCTGTGCTTCCTCGGAGTGTCGGTAACTAAAATTCTGGCTCACTGGCATGGCAACTCGTGTTCAAGGACAAGACAGGTATTGAACTCGGCAACTACGTGCAGGATGACAATAATACCACTAATAAGACTGCTAACCATATTCATTATAATAACAAAAAACAACTAACATCGCTAAATATCATCAGCAACTAGACAGCTGTCAATCCTATCCTCAATATCATCCCTACAATACAAAACGAAAACGGAAAAAAGGCAAAATTATGACAGAAAACTAGAGAATCACGCAGATAATGAGAGCACGACGCAATCACTTCCACGCGACCAACGGCGCAAATGAGGCCAAGAGAGTAAGAGCGGTTTGTGTACACGCGCGCAGCAGAGGGCCGGCTCCTCGGGGACGTGCGCTCTTAGTACCAAAGCGAGATGCCCTTTCCGTTCCGGCAACGACGTACCCAGCCAACTTTTTCCCTTTTCTTATCCTTATTTTTTTTCTTGTTATTGTTTTTGTTATTCGTGCATATGTTGTTCCTGTTTGTACTCCAACACGGCAATCTGTTTATGTAAACGTACTGGCGGGTTAAGTAGATACGAACAAAGCCACATAAAAACAAGAGAAAAGAAAAAGGAAAAATGTCACGAACACACTGACTTAGGGGAGAAAATGGGCTGATAAAAACATCAACAGCAGAAAACACCGAATTCAATGAAAATTAAATTGCTCGGCGTTCAGCTTGCGCAAGAACCTTTATGGGGCGTACAAACAATAGTTGTACGTTTTAGTTTTCATTAAATCCGGTGTTTTCCAAGCTTAGACCCTTTTTGTCGCGGCTGCTGTACGCGCGGTTCTCAGATGCATGTAAAAAATAGATATTCTTTCAGGAAAATTCTACAGAACAAAAAGGAAAAAAGGAAGTAGTTGGCTGCCGTTTTCCACAAACATCGGAGCAAAAACAAGTTAAATAAATAACTTGATAAATAAATAAATATATATGTGTGTGTGTGTGTGTGTGTGTGTGTGTGTGTGTGTGTGTGTGTGTGTGTGTGTGTGTGTGTGTGTGTGTGTGTGTGTGTGTGTGTGTGTATCTTTTAAAATTCAAATACCCAGCGTAGGTATGTGGCAGAGACAGCAGAAGGCCTATGCAACCCAATTATTTCTTCCCCTTTCTATCCCCCACCCGTCACTTCCACTCTCGAAAATTCCTCCCTACACAATACTTTATTTCCTTCCCCCCCCCCCCATCCCTATATCACTCCCCTCACCCCACCTCATTCCTATATCTCGTCCCCTATTCCACACGCCCCAATCGCCCTCAGACGGCCCCTACAATACTCCATAACCCCTTCTCCTCACCCTATTCTTCCTCCCTATTTCTTCCACCCCCAAATCCTCCTCCCCTCACCCTTCCACCTCCCATATCCCTAATCCCCCCATTCCCCATTTCCGACATCCCAACCATAAGCAAGACACGGGAAAAGCCAGGTAGCAAGACTCAAACAGCCCATATCCAGCGTACTGCAACTGCCTGCTTCGCCTTGTCAACACAGAGGCAAAACAAACGCAAGAAGGAGACACTACAAGAGGTCCGTCAACTTTTTATCACATTTCGATTGAGGAACGGAACTCGATCTGGGCGAAGCACGCTATTCGCCGCTGGTCCTTGGTCTGTGTATCGACGTGTGTTTGTATCACTTTCTGTGTATGCATGTATTATTTCGTGTGTGTGTGTGTGCCTTCACCATTTTCTATGCATGTATGATCATATTTTATGTCTCGACGTATATTCGTATTAGTTTCTATGCATGTAGGAAAGAGTGGATTTGCTGTGTGTACATTTCATTTTCCACGTATGTATGCATGTTCGTGATTTTTTTTTTTTCCGTGTAGGTATGATTTTCTGTCTGTATGCATTTATTATTTTCTATCTTTACAAGGACACATCCTTTTCTACATCTATCCATCTATTTATATACACATTTTTCTATATTTAAACTTCGACATAAACGTGCATAGATCAGCACCTAAATTATCTCATCATGTGTCCGGTTACAGATATTTTCTATGGGTGGTCATATTCTCCCTTCCCCCCCCCCCTTTACTTCCTTCTTACTGTTCCTTCCTCATAATACACATTGCAAGAGAAACAACATATCT
>NC_061852.1:10941631-10944131 GCF_019202785.1 Penaeus chinensis | reverse complement strand
CTCTCTCTCTCTCTCTCCTTCCTCTTCCATCTTCCCATTCTCACCCCTAATCCTTCCTCTTCCTCCTCTTTTTCCTCCTCATTTTCCTCCTCCTCCTCCTTCTCATCTCCCTCTCCCTCCTCCCTCTCCCTCCTCCCTCCTCCCTCCTCCCTCTCCCTCCCGCTTTCCCAAACCCACACTCCTCCATCCTTATGAATAATTCGACATTACACCGCGATGGATTCATGCTCTCATCAGAAAAGAACTTTAAGGCTCTAATTTTCTTCCTCTTCGTTTGGATAAGTGGTTTTGCCGCGTAGTTCTTGCCGAGGGAGAATGAAAGCATTTATGACTCCTTTGATCCCGGGCCGATGAGTGGGGGGAAGGGGGTGGGAGGCGGAGGAACGTGTGTGCTTTTCCGTGAGGGGGAGAAAGAAGGAAAAGAAGGAGGGAGGGAAGGAGTAGGAGAGGGAAGTGGTGAGGAGAGGTTGATGAAGAGGGAGAGGATGAGGGGAAGGAAGACAGAGTGTGCGAGAGAGTGAGTGAGGGTGAGAGGGAGGAAGAGAGAGAGAGAGAGAGAGAGAGAGAGAGAGAGAGAGAGAGAGAGAGAGAGAGAGAGAGAGAGAGAGAGAGAGAGAGAGAGAGAGAGAGAGAGAGAGAGGGAGAGAGAGAGGGAGAGAGAGAGGAAAAGAGAGGGAGAGAGAGAGAGAGAGCGCTTGCGAGACAGCCACGTTAAAAGCCGCGCCTTTCCCCAAGTTTGGAAATAGTGGCCATAAGTTTTAAATCTGGTCGCGCCGCGCTCTGGCAATGGGAGCTGGTGGGGAAAGGGCTCCGTCGAGGGAAGGGGAAGGGGGAAGAGAGGAAAGGGGAAAGGGGTAGGAGAGGCAGAGAGGGGAAGAGGAGAGAAAAGGGGAAGGGGGAAGGAGAGTCAGGGAAGGGGGGGCAGGGGATGATTTAACCCGGCTCGACCAATCAACCGGCAAGGTTTCCTCGACCTCCCCTCCCCCTAACCCATCCCCCTCCCTGCCAGTCTCCAACTATTCCCGGATTACCTCTTGGAACGCCCCCCCCCCCCCCCCGCCCGGCGTGTACCAGAAGGGAAAAGCGGTATGGGGAGAGGAGGGGAGAGCGATGTGGGAGGGGATGCACCTACAACAGTCAAACTTTACAAACAGTTACCACACTACATGACAGAAAACTTTGATTCCTGTAAAAAGAAATACCATTTCAATTGTTCCAATCTCCGAAATCAGGAAATTAAATTATGCAGTGTACTCGAATAGCTACAAAAAATATTACTAATAACAACAATATTACAATAACAATGGCACTAAAACTAGAGTATATATAAAAAATACATGAAAAATACAAATCGGGTATCAAGCATATAAAACGCCTTTGGCACGCACTCGCGAAATCAGAGTAATGTATACTTCTACAATATAAAATATTATCATTCCAATAACACTCAAATAACACAATTTTTATCTTCCTTCTTTCAGCATAAAAGAAAAAAAGATACATACAAAAAAGGGCTTACAAAATGCTGAGATAAGTTTCTAAATTCTCCTAAATTTCATCCTCCCCATAGCTCTCGAAATCCCACACTCACCGCCTCTTTCCCACTACTGTGACGTCACGGAGGCATGGTGATGGAATTCAACAAATACCATTTACGAATGCAAATGCATATGGCGCATTCATTTCAATGCTCTTTCTTTATTATCTGATTCACTCCAGTTTTTATTTCATTTTACACTCCTGCCCATGCGTGATATGCATTTATATTACCTTACATATTTGTAACCGTAGATTTTCGTGGTTATATTATCCTTCTATAACAAAAAAGTATGACCACATCTACGTAATAAGGGAGACAAGAATAAGGCTCATCAGGTCCCGCTTGAGTGTTCCTAATGACGTCACGATCGCGAAACAAGTAATCTGATAATCAAAAGATTGGAATATTCTGGAAATAGGTTATAAAAGCTACGCATGCCACTTCAGCTCTTCGGAAAAAATAGAAAGTCATACTTCAGTCATAAAAAGAACAAGTTTCGGAGGGAAAAAAGATAAAACAAATACCCGAGAAACACAAAACGAAGGGAACAAAACGGGAACTGAAAAAAAACAAAAAAACACGCGACTGCATCCCAGCACATGAACAAAAAAGAAAGGAAGGAAAAAAAAAAAAGAAATAAAATGGGAAGAAAATAAAGAAAAAAGAACAACAGAAAAAAAAGACAGACAAAGGTGAGTTCGCTTGGCAGACGAAGGTTAAGATTTCCAAGATGCACAAAAAGGAACCTCCCCTCCTCCCCAAGCACCCTCCCCCGCGCCGCCTCCCCCCTGAAAAATAATATAAAATGCAGAAGCCACTCCTCCTCCGACCACAGAGTAACACGACATAAAAGTGGTGACAGGTGAACTTTTTTCTATATATTTTTATATTTATTTTTATTATTTTTCCCCCGACTCCACATTTTGACAGCTGAAGGCCAAACTTGGGGGACAGTGGGGT
>NC_061852.1:10921631-10926631 GCF_019202785.1 Penaeus chinensis | reverse complement strand
ATCTCGCCTTCTTTATTACTCTTTCTCTTCATCATGATTTTCTTTCTTTCTGTCTCTATCTCTGTCTGTCTGTCTGTCTGTCTGTCTGTCTGTCTGTCTGTCTGTCTGTCTGTCTGTCTGTCTGTCTGTCTGTCTGTTGTCTGTCTGTCTGTCTGTCTGTCTCTCAAACGCAAACACACTTTATACATTTCCTTTCCCATTGTTACGTCCCTGTGGTGGTTCTCTCCCCCTCTGTCTTACCCTTTCATTCACTTATTTTCCCTCCCCTGTCACCCTTTGCCAACTTTTTCCTTCCCGCTTCCATCCTATCATCTTTATCCCTTTCTCAATCTTCCTCTCTTCTACTGTCACCTCTGTCGTCTCTATACACATTTTTTTTTTCATCGGTTATAGGTCTTATATTCTCATTAATAACCTTTATTTTTTTCTTATAGTGATTTTTTTCATTCTCTTCTCCATTTTTGCCATACCCTCTTCCCTTTATTCTTCTCTCTGCCTTCCTTTCCTCCGTTATCTCCTCTTGTCTCTCCTCTCCCTCTCCTTCAGTATTTCTTACATAGTCATCTTCCTCTCTTCAACCGAAATCTTGCCTGAGTCAAGCCTCCGCCCCCCTCCCCCCCTTATGACCTCGTGGGAGAACCTGCTTTGCCGGCCAATTTTTTCTCACACTCACATCTCAGGGCTTCTCCACGTTCCTCTCTGTTCCACTTTCTATTATCGACGGATGTGACTCGCTTTCCTTCCTGCCTTCCTTTTCCTCCTTCCTTTATGCACTGTCATATTCCTTTCGCTTATTCACTACCATTATGCGACAATCCTTACACCAATAATACAACACTATTTCTACAACTACTACTACTGCTGCTATTCGTATTTCCACTCACAGCAGTAATAATGCGAAGTATTCTGCTACTATTACTCCTAATATTTTTTCACAACATACTATTTTGACTAATATCACCAGTATTATCAGCCAATAAATAACAGTACTATTACACCAAGTAACTAGCATCCCAATAAACAATACATTACTACTACAACTCTCATCACTACTAAAAACAATATATTTACACTATCATTAGAACTAATAATACTGTTATTACAACTTTTGATCATAACGATATCATTACTATCACATTCACTCCTAATATTACAACTACAACACATAGTACTTCTATTAATGCCACTAACACCAGAAGACTATTACTAATATTACTCATGCTGCTGTTGTTAGTATTTTGATCAGAAAATATATCCGGTAATCAGACAGAAGAATGTTCAGCAATACAAAACCGATTCTTAACCATGACGACTGGAATTCACACCAATAACACACACTGAAATGTATCAATGTCAAAAAACAAACAAATACAAGAAGACTCTCCACCCTTCACTCACTTTATCAATCTTATACAAACACAAAAATACGTACATGTATGCATCTACCCATGCACAAAAAAACTATGCATACACATGCACACAACAACAACAACAACAACACACACACACACACACACACACACACACACACACACACACACACACACACACACATATACAAGTTATATATATATATATATATATATATATATATATATATATATATATATCTGTCTAGACTACTATTTGTTAAAGTCATTATCATTAATCATGTTTATATTCGCATAAATACCTTCATATTTCTCCGACACCCGATTCTACATTTACATTCATATTTACACTAATGCTTTTATATAAATTCTCACCCACATATAGTCTTGAATTTACACTCGAATGCGCATTCCTCCATGCATATTTATTCATTTATGTATTTACGTTTATTGTCCTTTATACTGCCTTTTATCGTCACTTATCAACATCCACACATGTTATCACAGCTATTTTCGTATCTGTATACACACCTCTGCGCATTAAAACTGAGCTGTTCGTGTCTGGCAATTCTGAACTCCAGGCCCCTTACCCCCCCCCCCCCCTTCCTTTCCTCTTCCTTTCTCTCCTTCCTCTTCCTTTCTCCCCTTCCCCTTCCTCTTCCCTTCTCCCCTTCCTCTTCCTTTCTCTCCTTCCTCTTCCATTTTCCCCTTCTTCTTCTCTTTTCCCCCCTCCTCTTCCCTTCTCTCTCCCCTTCCTCTTGCCTTCTCCCCTTCCTCTTCCTCCAACCACATCCCCTGAAGCCTGACCCGTGTAAGCGTCTTCAATATGTGCAATATTTCCTAGGTTGCAAGGAGCTACTTGGCATTGCACTGAGGGTGATGGCCGGTTTGCAATAATACACAAAGACATCTTCCTTTGCAGGCCACTCGAATGTGATTTGAGGTTTTACATTCGATCGTGATAGATTGGATTGGGAGGCTCTGGTTCGGGATTCACTGTAAATCAATAGACACAAAGAAATTTAAAAAAAAAAAGTAAATCATCACCAGACAACCACATTCGGACAAAGACTAAGCACACAGCAGCAATACGTGGTCAGACAGGCACAGACAGACTCAGACAGGTCACTAGACACGGTTAGATAGAAAAAGCTGTCACATTTTCGGATTAGCAATGGTGAGGCGATTTCCACAGACTCCGTGACAATTTTGAAACTGAGCCTACAAACAATGTCAATTATTGCATTTTTATGGCATTTTCGGCTGCCAAAGGGGACTTTTGTAATCGTTTTGCGTTTTATGCTCTGTGTCGTGACTTACTCCTTTAAATGTATTATCTCTGTCTCTTCTCTCTACTCCTCTCTATGTCTTTTCCCTTGCTCTCGCCCTAATTTTCACTCTCGCTTTAGTTCGAGCTCACGCTCTCTTTCCGCTACCCCCACCCTCTCTCTCTCTCTTTCTCTCTCTCTCTCTCTCTCTCTCTCTCTCTCTCTCTCTCTCTCTCTCTCTCTCTCTCTCTCTCTCTCTCTCTCTCTCTCTCTCTCTCTCTCTCGCCACCCACTCAACAACCAAGTCCAAGCAACTGAGAGCGAGCGCCACCGCCAGACAAAGCAAAAAGGCAACAGCACGCTGGATACCCTCCCTCCCCTTCCCTCCTCCCCTCTTACTCCTATTCAGCCATCCCTACCCATCACTCCCCACCATCCCCGCTCCCCCTTCGCCCCATCCCATCCCCTTTCCCTTCACCCTTCCCTTTCTACCCCCCGCTCCAATTCCTGCTGACGAGGCGAGGTCCTTAACACGCCCTGGTAATCAGGAGGTTCCTCACGTAGTGGCAGGTGCATTCATCTTCCGCCGCCACACCTCACATCATCGCCGCGCCCTCTCGCCTCGCACGCCCCTTAAATCCATTACCTATTTATCAGCAAGCACAGTGCATTCTTCTCTCCTGGTGGGAGGGACGAGGAGGTATATGCATTCTTTGTTCGTTTTTACCATTCTACGATCCACTGCTTGCTTGCTGAACTGCGTGTACGTACATCGAGACTGTCTGTTGACTTGTTTACCTGTATACATCCCCGGACGTTTTGTTTGCTTGCATTTCTGTTCCTCTCTGATTTTTTTCTGCTTGTTCGTCTACCTGTTTGGTTTCCTTGCCTATGCATCCGTCTGCCTGCTCGCTGCTAAAACACCGCCCTTGCTTCAGAAATCCCGTATTTATCACTCTGCTGACGTGTTTCTGCGTGTCCACATTCCCCCGGTCTTGCACTCTTCCCTTCTCTTCCTATGCCTTTATACTTCTCTTCAGTATTTCTCCTCCTCTCTCTTTTTTCTACCCTTCTCTCATGTTCGCTCTTTCAGAATCTCCCCTTCTTTCCCTCTTCGCCCCGCTGTCCTCCCATCTTTTCACGCCGCCCATCCTTTATATCATCCCCCCCCTACTCTCCCCACCCGTTCTAACCTCTCCAACATCTCTCCTCACCCCCCGACAACCCCTCATTTCACCTCATCCGCACCACATCCTCAAAAAAAAGAGAAAAAAAAATCCATCTTCCCTCTTCTCTTCCCTTCGACTTCCAACCTCTTACCCATCCCTTTACCCCCTTCCCCATCCCTCCTGAACTCCTCCCCACCTCCCCTAAACTCCTCCCCATCCCTCCTGAATCCTTCCCCATCCCTCCTTAAATCCTCCCTATCTCCCCTAAACTCCTCCCCATCTCTCCTAAACCCCTCCCTCCTTCCTCCCAAACCCCCCCCACCACCCCTCCCCCCTCCCCCCATTCCACCTCATCCGCACCACATCCTCCAACAAAACGCGCTCTGCTGTGCCACCGTCTATATTGCTGCCATCATTTAGAGGTTGAAGCCCACACGAGTCCGCAGGAATAAAGACCCTTTGATGTACATGAGGCCGCGCTGCATCGGCCTCGGGGGATGGGGGGAGCAGGGGAGGGATGGGGGTGGGGAGAGCAGGGAGAGGGATGGTGAAGAGGAGATCAGGGGGAGAGGGAGAGCGAGGGGGTGATGGGGAGAGAAGGAGGGGAGGGAGGAGGGGAGGGAATGGACGAGGGGAGGGAAGTAGAGCAGGAGAAAGAGAGAACGAGGCGAGATTGCATGGACGGTGGATTTATTGGATGGATGCAGGAATGGATAGAGGGATAAGTGGGTGTTTTTTATTCATGGATGGATGGATGGATGGATGGATGGATGGATGGATGGATGGATGGATGGATGGATGGATGGATGGATGGATGGATGGATGGATGGATGGATGGATGGATGGATGGATGGACGAAGAGAGGAGGGAGATAGAGATATATGGATAAGTTGATGTATGGATCACCATTTCTACAAACCTTTTAATGAATTTTATCATCATTATCATAATCATGATAAAATTATAATCACAACCAAGCAACTAAGAAGAAAATAAATCGGACTCTATTTACAAAACATACATCATAAAATGAGCACGGAGGGAAAAAAAAAATCCTTAAATTGCAAGAAGCAGTCCTGAGGAACAAGGCGGAGGGGGAACGAGGAGAGGAAGTGGCCGGGAGGAGAAGAGAAGAGAAGAAGAGAAGAGGGAGGCATGGGAAAGGGGATAAAACAGAAAGAAGAGGGCGGGTT
>NC_061852.1:10919764-10921531 GCF_019202785.1 Penaeus chinensis | reverse complement strand
TTTATGTACTGTATTTGTTTTCTAAACCTTGTTCCTCATTTCTTGATTTTCATTTTTTTCTTTTCCCCTTTCATAATGGCTTGCTCTTATCTACTCCTTTTCGCTTGCTCTTCTCCTTCACTCTCAAAGGGATGCAATCTCCTTCCCATTTCCTCGCAACGACATGCAATATTAAGCGTTAAACCTGTTAACCATAAGGGCTGTAATGCCTAAACGCGGGCTCATCAAGAGCTTCTCAACGCATGCTCTCCTCAAATAACAAGCAAAGATGGGCCTTATAGAAGCAGATCATAAAGCTCACCATGTGGACTCTGGAGGCGGCGACATCTGTCAATCTGAACGCTGCCGGGAGGTATTACCAGTCATAAACCGGGAGGGGAAACCGGGACCGGGAAGCGGGGAGGGGGGAGGGGGGCACATACTGGCTGGACTTGGTGGAGGTAGACAAGGCGTTCTCTTAAATATTCTCTCCCCAGCAACGTAATGTGGGAAGAGGAGAAGGGAGTAGGAAGTGGCGAGGAAAAGAGAGGAGTGAGCGAAGTATCAGCGAAAGGGGAGAGGAAGCCAAGGAAAGGAGAAACAGAGTAAAATGCGAAAAAATGAGGGAAATGCGGAAGCGAGACCTCGAAATGGAGAAGGAGGCGGGAGACCAGGATAGCAAAGAGAAGGCAAAAAAGAAAAAAAAAAAAAAAGGAAATAAATAACATACAGGAAGAGAGGAGAAAGAAAGATAACACGAAAGAAAAATGAAAAGGGGGAAAAGGTAAAGTTAAGCAAGAAAAAGAGAGAAAAAAAAGTGGGGAGGAGAAAGAAACGCGAAAGGAGTTGCGTGTATCGGAACATTAACTACATAACACTGTAGATCAGCCACCCGTTTCGTGTTAACTATTTCGCCTTGACAGAAAGAAGCCTTCGCCGCCGACTAAACTTAGGTCTAGATCCACACGTAACACACATGCGAGCGCAATGATGGAAGGAAGTTATTCATTCCGATTAAGGAAATGCAATTAATCATCGAGATTGCGTCGCTGGAGAATAAAAAAAATAACGTTTTACGGAGAGGAAATGTGGGAGAGGAGGGAGGGGGGGGGGGGGGGGGAAGAAAAAGACAAGGAAGAGGAAAGAGAAGGAAAAGGATAAAGAAAATGATAGAGAAAGAGAGGGTGAACGAGATAGATAAATAGATAGAGAGGTAGCAGAGAAGAGAGAAGAGAAGAGAAGAAAAGAGAAGAGAAGAGAAGAGAAGAGAATAGAGAGAGAGAGAGAGAGAGAGAGAGAGAGAGAGAGAGAGAGAGAGAGAGAGAGAGAGAGAGAGAGAGAGAGAGAGAGAGAGAGAGAGAGAGAGAGAATAGAGAGAGAGAGAGAGAGAGAGAGAGAGAGAGAGAGAGAGAGAGAGAGAGAGAGAGAGAGAGAGAGAGAGAGAGAGAGAGAGAGAGAGAGAAGACAGCTTCTAATCTTCTGTACATATAAACACACGTGTGTATTCGCGTGCGAGATAACTCATCAAAAAGTAAACAGTTCCGGCAAAATATAATAAATGAATAAAAGAAGAAATAGTGCTTTGCAAGACGAGTAATAACGATAATTCACAGACAGCCACTTTGATGAAACCATTAGTGTCGCTAAGGGACGGGCAGGCAGGTGGCAGAGGAGGCGGGAGGGAGGGAGGGAGGGAGGGGGGGTAGAGGCATTAATCAGTAAGGTAATTAACAGGTGCGATGGCGGGGCCAATCAGAATTACGCCACCACAAAATATAGAGAATAATT
>NC_061852.1:10909764-10914764 GCF_019202785.1 Penaeus chinensis | reverse complement strand
ACACATGTAATTTCGCATACGAACATACACACATAAACATGGGTACAGTGCATACATACACACGTCTCTACCACTTTCTCACTTACCCTTCGCCTTTCTTTGGCCAGACCTTGTCCTCCTTCTCATCCTCCTTTCCTCTCCCTCACTTTCTCCCCATTTCTCTCCTTTTACCCTGCTTCCCGTTATCACCCGTTCCCCCTTTTCCATCCCAGCCCTCTCCCTTTCCCCCTTTCCCTCCTATTACTCTTTACCCCTCTCTCTCTCCCTTCCTTCCTTCCTTCCTTCCTTCCTCTTTATCCATATACCCATCGACAACCAAATCTGACCTCTACCCACGAATAGCCAAGGAAGAAAAAAAAGTAACAAAAAGGGGGAAAAAATGAAAATCTGAGTTAGGCTTTAAGCGGATTTTCCCCCTGGACGTCCTGGCGCGTTGCTGGACGGCGACGACGGGGACCTCATTTCCTTGTCCGATGGTTAGGCAGTGTGGGAATCGTCGACGGAAGTCATTGGATATTTTCTAATGGACTGTCGATCTGTCAATCTCTTTTCCAAGTTCGTTTGTTTGTTGTAGAGAGAGGGGGAGAGAGAGGGAAAGAAGAAGAGAAAGAAACAGGTAGGGGGAGACGGAGGGAAATAGAGAGATAGATAATGACTTTTTGATAGATATATAGATAGATAGACAGTAAGCACACGAGAGAGAGAGAGAGAGAGAGAGAGAGAGAGAGAGAGAGAGAGAGAGAGAGAGAGAGAGAGAGAGAGAGAGAGAGAGAGAGAGAGAGAGAGAGACAGTCAGAGAGACAGACATAGACACATAGACAGATATAAATAAGGACGAAAAAAAATCGAATCAAAATCCAAGAAAGAAACGAAAAGAAAGAAACATCGAAAACAGAAAAAAAGGTGAAACACACACGGATATTTGGGGGGGTTTGCGCGTAATCCTTCATCTGAGCCTCGAGCGCCGTGTAGCGACCCCAGAGCCTCGCCTGGTCACACGGTCAGGTATTAAAGCGGAATTACTTTCATCTGGAATATGGTGCTGCGTGGGGAAGGGGAAGGGGAAGGGGAAGGAAATGGGAGGGGAAGGGAATTGGAGGGGAGGGGGGGAGGGAAGGGGAAGGGGAAGGGGAAGGAAATGGGAGGGGAAGGGAATTGGAGGGGAGGGGAGGGGAGGGGAGGGGAGGGGAGGGGAGGGGAGGGGAGGGGAGGGAATGGGAGGGGAAGGGAATGGGAGGGGAGGGGATGGAAGCAAACGGGAGGAGGGCTGGAAAAGGGAGAAGAGGGGGGAAAGGAGGGGAGAACAGGGGAGGGATGGGAAGAGGGGAACAGGGGAGGGATGTGATGGAAGGGGACGAGGGGAGGGCAGGGAAATAGGGGGGTGATGATGGGGGCGTGCGATGATAGCCAGAAGAGATGGAAAGGGAGGGAAGAAAGAAGATAAGGGGAGGGAGGAAGGGAGAAGGAAGAAAGTGAGGAGGGAGGAGGGAAGAAATAAGGAAAGGGGAGGGAGGAAGGGAAGAAGGAAGAAAGTGAGGAGGAAGGAGGGAGAAAGGGAGGGATGGAGGAGATGGAGAGAAAGGGGAAGGAGAGAGAGGGAGGGACGGAGAAGATAAAAAGGAGGAAAATGGAGAGGAGAGAGAAAGGAAGAAAGTAAGAAAGAAAGAAAGAGAGAGAGAGTGAGAGAGAGAGAGAGAGAGAGAGAGAGAGAGAGAGAGAGAGAGAGAGAGAGAGAGAGAGAGAGAGAGAGAGAGAGAGAGAGAGAGAGAGAAGGTGAAGAGCGAGAAGAGGCAGAGAGGGGTATAGGAGGAAATAAGGCGAAATGGAAATAGGACCAAGAACGAGCGTCGGGCGCGCACGCCTCTATAGGTATTAGGGTACATATGAGTAAGAGAGAGAGAGAGAGAGAGAGAGAGAGAGAGAGAGAGAGAGAGAGAGAGAGAGAGAGAGAGAGAGAGAGAGAGAGAGAGAGAGAGAGAGAAGAGAGAGAGAGAGAGAGATAAAGAGAGAGAGAGAGAGATAAAGAAAGAGAGAGAAAGAGAGAGAGAGAGATAAAGAAAGAGAGAGAGAAAAAAAAATAAAGAAAGAGAGAGAGAGAGAGAGAGAGAGGAAGAGAGAGAGAGAGAGAGGGAGATGGAGATGGGAGGAAGGAATACATTACGGGGCAGGAAAATCATCAAGATGGAAGAGTACCAAAGAGGGAGAAAGATAAGGGAGAGGGGAGAGGAAGAGACGCAAAAGAAGAGAAGAAAACGTAGGGAAGAAAAATTCGGGTTCCCCAAAGGAAAAAAAAAAAAGGGAGAGAAAGAGAGGGAAGAGACGAAGAGAGAAAAGGGGAGACGAAAGGGGAAAATAAAGAGAAAGTAAGGATGTGAAGGACAGAAATTTATGAGAGTAAACAGAGCTCTCGACTTATCTTCGTACATCTAATGCGAAAAAGTAGAAAGAGGAAGAGCGACGAGGAGAATGAGAAACAGTAAGAAAGTGGAAAAAAATAGTGTGCGATAGAAAGAAAGATGACTCGCTAGCCAGACAGATAAACAGATAGACAGAGATAGACAGACAGATAAAGAGAGAGAAAGGAGATTGACAGCTAGATTGAGAGACAAAGAGTGATTAAGTGTGTGTGTGTGTGTGTGTGTGTGTGTGTGTGTGTGTGTGTGTGTGTGTGTGTGTGTGTGTGAGAGAGAGAGAGAGAGAGAGAGAGAGAGAGAGAGAGAGAGAGAGAGAGAGAGAGAGAGAGAGAGAGAGAGAGAGAGAGAGAGAGAGAGAGAGAGAGAGAGAGAGAGAGAGAGAGAGAGAGAGAGAGAGAGAGAGAGTTTGCAAGAGATGGGAATGAAGGGCAGAGAGGAAAGGGGAAGAGATAAGGTCGGCGTAATGGATCACAAGGATGGCAGGTGTGAAGGGGAGAATAATGGAAGAGAAGGATAATAGACGACATGTCGGGAGAAGAGATATAAAGCCGAGAGGTAACACGTGACATGTGAATGGAGAGGGAGAAAGAGAGGAAGAGAGAGAGAGAGAGAGAGAGAGAGAGAGAGAGAGAGAGAGAGAGAGAGAGGGAGAGAGAGAGAGAGAGAGAGAGAGAGAGAGAGAGAGAGAAAGCTAGACAGAGGCAGGGAGGGAGGGAGGGAGGGAGAGAGGGAGGGAGGCAGGGAGGGAGGGAGGGAGGGGGGGAGAGAGAGAGAGAGAGAGAGAGAGAGAGAGAGAGAGAGAGAGAGAGAGAGAGAGAGAGAGAGAGAGAGAGAGAGAGAGAGAGAGAGAGAGAGAGAGAGGGTGGGGGGGGGGGGGGGGGGCGAGGAATATTGAATAAGAAATGGAGGAGGAAAAAAGTATAACGACCCAAAGATATGCCATAATTAGGGACATAAAGAGGATATCGATACCTCGCGTGTTTATGTAAATACCTAAATACACTAACGGACATACTTTTATCATCTACAGATATATGAAACACCCAACACAAATAAACACTACAAACTATGTATGTATGTATATATGTATGTATGTATGTACGTACGTACGTACGTACGTACGTACACACACACACACACACACACACACACACACACACACACACACACACACACACACACACACACACACATATATATATATATATATATATATCACATATAGACATAGATATATGGGAATAGATAGACAAATATATATATATGGAAATCCAGGGAAACCTTGGACACGTGACAGAAAATTCCAATAAAAATATTCAGATGAGGCAGAAACCTGTCGTTGACAACCCGCCAGCGCCCCCGAGACCCTGATCAGAGTCACAAGGATAAGCTGATAAATATATATGAATAAATATATGAGTATGTAAGAGTTCGTGTTTGTTTCTCTTTGTTTGTCTGTGTGTGTGAGTCTATTCAGGCCCGTGTGTATTCTCGCGTACGTTTGTGTATGCGAGAACGTTGTGTTTGATCTCTCTTTCCTTGTGTGGGAAGTTAATCAGGGTAAACTTTTGAATACGTTTGGCACTGACATACAAAAAAGAAAAAGAGAAAGAAAGGAAGAAAGAAAGAAAGAAAAAAATCCGAGGCCCTCTTCCACTGCCAGCACTCGTTGCCATGTGCCGTGTGTGCTTGCAGGTGACAGAATGTTTGCGCGCGAGTCAGCAAGGAACTACTTCTCACAGACTGGTATCAGAACAGGGTATCTGCACCATCAACATAATATGCACTATCATCACTATCATAGATGCTAAACATGTAATAATCTTCTTCATTATCACCGTAACAAAACTCATCAACATTAAGTCACTAAACCACAATCAAGATCATTATAAAAATCACCATCAAGATCATCACAATCACCACAATCTTCGCCAAAAGGAAAACAAATCTTCCTTTTGATTTTCCTACTGTCTTTGGCAGCGGGAGTAAATGTAGAAATTAAAAGAAAAGAAACGAATAAGACAAAGAAGACGATGACAAGACGAAAGAAAGAGAGGAGGACGAGGAAGAGTAAGGAGAAGAGGAAATACAATGTTGCTATTCCTACCAACATTTGCAATAATATTCTGTTTCTTAATGGATGCACACCTCCTTACAGCTATGCCTACGCCACCATTTACCTCAAACAACTAGACGAATTGTAATGCAAACAATAATAATAATAAATACTAACAGAAGCAAGAAAGTGTTTTCATTTCCAGCGGAATATATCAAAGGCACAGTCGTTTACATATTTAAATCTATATTTATCAGCAGTATAGACACGACCCTCTTATCAATTAGAACGAGTGTCAGAGTTGTCTTTTATTTACAGACAAACACAAACTTAGTTCAATTCTCAACAACTTTTTAGACGCTTACGAGGTCAAAGGTCAGGCAGGTCGATGTGGGTTCAAACTGGGACCGAGGTTGATGAAGAAAGGGAATGAAGTAAAGAGGAAGATGATGATGAGGAAGAAAGCAATGGCAGAGTGGGGGGGGGGGGGAGAAAGCTAGGCGAGGGGGAGGTGGAGGGAAAGGGGAAGA
>NC_061852.1:10897264-10899764 GCF_019202785.1 Penaeus chinensis | reverse complement strand
AGAATATATATCATGCTCCAATTCCCTCTACTCGTCCCCTCTACACGCAAACTTTCCCTCACTCTTCCTCTCTCTCTCTCTCTCTCTCTCTCTCTCTCTCTCTCTCTCTCTCTCTCTCTCTCTCTCTCTCTCTCTCTCTCTCTCTCTCTCTCTCTCATTCGTTAAAAAAAAAAAAAAAAAAAAACTCTCCCATTCTCTTTCCATCTAGTTTCCCTATCCTCTCTTCTTTCTGTTCTAGCTTTTCTCTCCATCTCTTTTCCTTTATCTTTAACATTTACTTCTTCTCTTACACCCCCCCCCCCCCCCCCCCCCCCTCCCCCGTCCGCCTTTCCCTCCTGGCAGCCTCTCTCTTAACAAGCATATTACGCGGTAGTTTATATCGGCTTCCACTACGTATCTCAAGTTGTTGTCAAGGCCCTCCCCTTCCCTCCCTCTTTCCCCTCCCCTACCCCCCTCCCTCC
Organism: Penaeus chinensis; assembly: GCF_019202785.1. Taxonomy (NCBI): domain Eukaryota; kingdom Metazoa; phylum Arthropoda; class Malacostraca; order Decapoda; family Penaeidae; genus Penaeus; species Penaeus chinensis. The sequence goes on along the minus strand of NC_061852.1, from coordinate 10,899,303 downwards.
TTCCTTCCTTTCTTCCTTCCTTCCCTTCATCCCTGCTTCCTCCTTCCTTCCTTCACTCCCTCTAGTCCTTTCTTCCCTCCCTCTCTCCTATCCTTTCTTTCTCCCTCCCTCCCCCCTCCTATCCTTCCTTCCTTCCCTCCCTCCTATCCTTCCTTCTATCCCTCCCTCTCTATTATCCTTCATTCCTTCCATCCCTCCCTCCCTCCCTCCATCCATCCTTTCTTATCCATGTTACCCTTCCTCTCGTTCAGCAATTCACACTTTCGCCATTCTTTTGTTTCCGTCTTTCCCTCCCTCCATTCTTCCCCTCCCCCTTCAACCCTCAACTCCTTCCTTCCTTCCTTCTTCCTTCCTTATATTTTTTCCTTCCTTCCTTACATCCTTCCTTCCCTCCTTCCTTCCTTCCTTCCTTCCTTCCTTCCTTCCTTCCTTCCTTCCTTCCTTCCTTCCTTCCTTCCTTCCCTCATTCCTTCATTCATTCTATCCTTCCTTCCTTCTTTCCTCCCTCCTCTTCATTAATCTTTCCCTCTTTGCTTTCGCTCCATTCACCTTTCTCAATCTTTCCTCCCTCCCACACACATGCATATAAATGGGAAGAGAGAAAGAAAGAGAGAATGAGAGAGAATGAGAGAGAAATAGATAGATAGATAGATAGATAGATAGATAGATAGATAGATAGAGAGAGAATGATATATATATATATATATATATATATAGAGAGAGAGAGAGAGAGAGAGAATGAGAAATAGATAGATAGAGAGACAGAGAGAGAGAGAGGGGAGGGGGAGAGAGGAAAGCAGAGAGAGGGAGAGGAAGAAAGGAGAGAGGAGAGAGGAGAGAGAGAGGAGAGAGAAGAGAGATGAGAAAGAGATAGAGAAAGAGAGAGAGAGAGAGAGAGAGAAAGAGAGAGAGAGAGACAGAGAGAGAGAGAGAGAGAGAGAGAGAGAGAGAGAGAGAGAGAGAGAGAGAGAGAGAGAGAGAGAGAGAGAGAGAGAGAGAGAGAGAGAGAGAGAGAGAGAGAGAGAGAGAGAGAGAGAGAGAGAGAGAGAGAGAGAGAGAGAGAGAGAGAGAGAGAGAGATGGATAAATACATGTATATACAGAATGATAGACAGGCAGGCAGGCAGACAGACAGACAGACAGACGGACACACGAAGAGGCTAACAGACAGATGCGACAAGAAGCGGCGGCGAGGAAGCGGTCTCGACAAATCAGACGGATCCGATCAGACGATCCGTTTCCGCGCGGAGAAGAAAAAAAAAACACAAATTTCCCGCGATATCCGGCGCCTGATCTGCCTCCTCGTAAACTCCCCTCCGCTTCCCTCCCTCACCCCCCTCCTTTTCCACCTTCCTTCGCTCTTCCCTCGTCACTCTTATCCCCCTTTCTCCCCTCCCATCACCCTCTCACCTCCTAACCTATCCTTTATAACCCTCTTAAGCCTTCTAACCCCCTCCTAACCCCCTCCCACACCCGCCCTCGTCTATCTCCCCCTCCCCTCCTTTCCATCCCACAAACTAACCCCCTCCTCTCCATCCCCCTTCCACTTCCCCCCCCCTTCTCCTATCTCCCACCCTCCCTCCCCTTCCGTTCACAGCCCACTGTCGTTGTCGGTCACAACTTACATATAGAATCGCGATAAAAAGATTAAGGAAGAAAGTTTTTAAAAAGTTGTGAACGCTTTTCTTTGTGGAGGCGAAGCATATTTCTTTCCAGAAGAAGTTTGTAGGAGCGAGCGAGGGACACCGGGGACCTCAAACACGGCGCCCTTTTTGTACGTTTGTGGATAATGTACCTGTCTATCTATTCCTAGATGAATGCGTTTCATGCGTGTGTGGCTGGTAACAGAGCACTGTACTTGTTATTAATTAGGAAATTGAGCGTGTACACGTGTACCTGTACATAGGTATACACATATATAAATATGCTCTCTCTTTCTCTTTCTCTCTCTCTCTCTCTCTCTCTCTCTCTCTCTCTCTCTCTCTCTGTCTCTCTCTCTCTCTCTCTCTCTCTCTCTCTCTCTCTCTCTCTCTCTCTCTC
>NC_061852.1:10887264-10892264 GCF_019202785.1 Penaeus chinensis | reverse complement strand
AACAAGATAAACAGCGAGAAGGAGATGATAAAACCTTGACAAAGTGAAAATAACTGATAAAAAAATTGATTAACTAAAGGAACACTTTACATTCTTTAAACAAACACACACGCGGACGCAAAGAATCAGAATAGAAAGTTCAACATTAAAAAAACACAAAAAAATAAAATAAAAAAATAATCCCCTTTCTTCCTTTAAAAAAATATATATTATATAAGAATTAAAAAAAAAACGATTAAAAGAACTTAATAACAAATACAAAATCTAATGAACAAATACGTATTCTTAGGAGAAGCTACGTGTGATGTGATTAACGTGATTCTTCTCGAGGTGTGGGATCGCCGCTTTAACATCTCTCTGTTGGTCTGTGTGTGTGTGTGTGTGTGTGTGTGTGTGTGTGTGTGTGTGTGTGTGTGTGTGTGTGTGTGTGTGTGTGTGTGTGTGTGTGTGTGTGTGTGTGTGCCTTCTCCCTCTCCCTCTCCCTCTCTCTCTCTCCGTCTCCCTCTCTCTCTCCTTCTCCCTGTGCCTCCAAAGAACATTCCACAAATAAAACCTGACCCTCTGTCCACCTTGCATAAGACATTACAGCGACATGAGAAGGCGGCATTCAGACTTATATTTCTTTCAGTTTTATTCATCGCCATAAATCTTATTCACTTGTTATCTATGAAAGTAACATTCATCGTGTCATCTACACTATTCACACAAAAAATTTTTTTTAGCACGAGTCGCCAACTTCTTTCTTTTTACTCTTTCTTTCTTTCTTTGGTTCTTTCTTTCTTTTCTTCTCTCTCCTTTTTTACGAAGGACGAAAGTGCTTGCGGTCACAGAGTAGCGCTTTGCATGCGTCGGAAAGAAATGTGCGGGTCGGCGAAGACAAAACATATAGCGGGGAAATACAGTACAGTGCAATAATTGTCAAATCGTGGAAAATTGAGAATGTATGATGATCGAGTATGAGAGTTTATTAAATAAAATATTCTATAACAATAATGTAATAATTGCCATATTAGACGTATTAGCCTCTCTCCTGTCCACTGGTCCTCAATCTGCACGCGTGAATGTATAATTAAAATATAATTTTATATATATATATATATATATATATATATATATATATATATATATATACAGACACATATATACATATACATAACCCTTGACCCCCTAACTCTTCCCCTCCCTCGATTTACTTACCTCTCTGTCCACCTCCCTGCCCCCGTTTCTCCCACCCACCCCCTCCCCCACGCCTAGCAACCCCAACCAACCCATTCCGCTCGTCCATCCACGTGGCTTTGATGAGGCTTACGTGGCAGGAGGGCTCGAGGCCATTACCCTAACTGGCGCTCTCTTCATCTCGGGGTTTTGTGTATTTTTTTTAATTGGTCCTTTTTTGGATTGCTTCTGTTGGAACTCATTTTAATACTATTTTGGTTTGGTTATTTTATGTGATATTGCTGCGTCTCTGTACTGTTGCTCGCTCGCTCTCGCTCTCGCTCTCTCTCTCTCTCTCTCTCTCTCTCTCTCTCTCTCTCTCTCTCTCTCTCTCTCTCTCTCTCTTTCTCTTTCTCTTTCTCTTTCTCTTTCTCTTTCTCTTTCTTTCTCTCTCTCTCTCTCTCTCTCTCTCTCTCTCTCTCTCTCTCTCTCTCTCTCTCTCTCTCTCTCTCTCTCTCTCTCTCTCTCTCTCTTTCTCTCTCTCTCTTTCTCTCTCCCTCTTCCGCTCCCGCTCCCTCTCCCTCTCCCGCTCCCTCTCCCTCTCCCTCTCCGTCTCCCTCTCCCTCTCTATCTATCTATCTATTTATCTCTCTCTCTCTCTCTCTCTCTCTCTCTCTCTCTCTCTCTCTCTCTCTCTCTCTCTCTCTCTCTCTCTCTCTCTCTCTCTCTCTCTCTCTCTTATCAGTTTGTTTATTTGTTATTTATCGTACTTTCGTTATTCTTCTGGAACCGCTGTATCCTTCATTTCCTTTACTTCAACTTCGCTACCCTTTTCTCTCCACTCTCTCTTTTCCTCTCTCTCTTTCTTACGCATTTTCTTCAACCCCCTCGACCTTTGTTTCACTGGTCTTATTCCATCCCCTCTTCCTTCCCCTCCCCTTGCTTCCCTTCTTTCCCCTCTCCCTGCCCCCATAACCGCCTCCAAAGTGCACGCCTTGCCCCTTCGCCCCTAATCATAAACACACACGCGCGCGCCCGTATGTTTAAATTCATAAATACATACATACATCGTAAAAGCAGCCTAGAGTAAGGCACATACAGACATACAAACACGCATGCACATGCACACACACACACACACACACACACACACACACACACACACACACACACACACACACACACACACACACACACACACACACACACACAGACCCCCAAAAACCCAACTGTTGAAACCCTCGTGTCACGCAAGAGAGAATATAACGCTGAGACACGCAAACATACATGGGCAAACGTAGATGCAGAAGGAAACCCGTGTATCGTGAGAAGGACGATTGCCTCCCCCTCCCCCTTACCCCAGTGCTACTAACCCCCCCATCCCCATGCTTCTAGCGCCTCTCCCCCATCCCCATGCTACTAACGCCCCCTCCCCTACCCTCATCTCACTATCCCCTCCCCTATCCCCATGCTACTAACGCCCCCTCCCCTACCCTCATCTCACTATCCCTTCCCCTATCCCCATGCTTCTAACGCCCCCTCCCCTAACTATATGTAACTATGCACGCTACACATTTATATGGGTACAACTTAGAAACTTTTACCCATAAGAATACATATTTACATATACCTAGCATGCCAGGTAACAAACGCAAATTGCTTACACATGCATGCTTGAGGAGGCATAGAGGGATGGAGAGAGAGAGAGAGAGGGGGGGGGGGTGGGGGAGGAGAGAGAGGAGAGAGAGAGAGAGAGGAGAGAAAAGGAGAGAGAGGGAGAGAGAGAGAGAGAGAGAGAGAGAGAGAGAGAGAGAGAGAGAGAGAGAGAGAGAGAGAGAGAGAGAGAGAGAGAGAGAGAAAGGGGGGAGGAAGAGCGGAGAGAGAGAGGAGAAAGTGGAGAGAGAGAGAGGGGAGAGAGAGGAGAGAGAGAGGAGAAAGTGGAGAGAGAGAGAGGAGAGAGAGAGGAGAAAGTGGAGAGAGAGAGAGAGGAGAGAGAGGGGGGGGGGAGGAGAGGAGAGAAAATGTGAGTAAAGTAAAGGAAAAGAGAGGAGAGGAGGGGAGAGAAGAGATAACAGAAGGACAGGCAAGGGGAGAAAGGATAGGAAAAGAGAGCAATGAAACAAAGAGCGCACACGGCAGAGAAACGCAAACAACCCGAGAGAGGAAGGACCCAGCAATCTACCCAGCCACAGCCCAACAAGCAGGAAGCGGCCACGAAGCCACGACCGAATGAACGAACGAAAGAGAAACTGAGAACGCGCAAAAGGAGGCGATCGCAGCGGCAGCCGAGAAGGAAGGCAGAGGCGAAGGCGGTGAAGGGCGGAGAAAGGGGCGTCGGGCCGGAGGACGGAAGAGCGGCGATGCGGCTGTTTCCGCGCGCGCCCCCACCATTTCCGTAACGCTACCTTCGGCGTGATAACAGGCGTACGCGTGGGGGAGGGGGGGGGGCGTCTCTGGATCTGCGTATGGGAGGTTTTCTGACTGTCTGTGTATCTGCGTGTGTGTCTGTGTGTGTCTCGATGTGAATACATATATGTATATCAGGTATGTATAATATATATGTATATTAGGTATGTATAGTATATATGTATATCAGGTATGTATAGTATATATGTATTCAAGTAGGACCTATGTATGTGCGAATGAACAGAACAGAACAAAAATATAAGAGAGAGTGAAAGTGAGAGAGAGCGAGATAGATAGATAGATAGAGAGAGAGAGAGAGAGAGAGAGAGAGAGAGAGAGAGAGAGAGAGAGAGAGAGAGAGAGAGAGAGAGAGAGAGAGAGAGAAATATCTAGATAGATAGATGGATAGATAGATATAGATAGATAGATAGATAGATAGATAAAGAGAGCGAGAGGGCAAGAAAGCGAGAGCGAGAAAGCGAGAGCGAGAGCGAGAGCGAGAGCGAGAGAGCGTGAGAGAGAGAGAGAGAGAGAGAGAGAGAGAGAGAGAGAGAGAGAGAGAGAGAGAGAGAGAGAGAGAGAGAGAGAGAGAGAGAGAGAGAGAGAGAGAGCGAGAGAGAGAGAGAGAGAGAGAGAGAGAAAGAGAGAGAGAGATAGAGAGAGAGAGAGAGAGAGAGAGAGAGAGAGAGAGAGAGAGAGAGAGAGAGAGAGAGAGAGAGAGAGAGAGAGAGAGAGATAAATAGTTAGATAGATAGATAGATAGATAGATAGATAGAGAGAGAGAGCGAGAGAGAGAGAGAGAGAGAGAGAGAGAGAGAGAGAGAGAGAGAGAGAGAGAGAGAGAGAGAGAGAGAGAGAGAGAGAGAGAGAGAGAGAGATAGTTAGATAGATAGATAGTTAGAAAGATAGATAGATAGATAGATAGATATATAGATAGATAAATGGATAGATAGAGAGAACGAGAGAGAGAGCGAGAGAGAGAGTCGAGGAAAGTTCAAGTCGGTAAACTCGCCTAAGTGAGGCACGAACGTGAGCCGCCTACGTGGAACAGGGAGGGGTGGGGCAAGGGAGGGGGAGACATGAGGGGGAAGTGACCCTGGCAGTGTGGGTAGGGGTAAGGGTACAGAGGGAGGGGGCGGGACGTGGGTAATGGGGGTAAAGGGGGGGTACAAGAGGGGGTAGTAAGAGGGGTGGAGGGCCCCCCCCTGCTCGCTACGCCGCCCCTTCCTGCTGCCCCTCCTTCAATCCTTCTCGTTAACTCCCCCTCCATCTTTCTCCCTTCTCGTTCTCCTTCCTCCTTCCCCCATCCTCGGCTTCCTTCGGTAAGTGGCGCCCCCAAGAAGGAGCGACTAAAAACCGGAGTGGGGGGAAAAAGTGTACACACAAACACTTGCTTCTTTTTTCAAGTTACTCCGAAGAAAATGCATTGAGCGCACACA
>NC_061852.1:10865079-10872355 GCF_019202785.1 Penaeus chinensis | reverse complement strand
TACATTAGTGTGTGTGTATGTATGTTTGTGTGTGTTGTGTGTGTTTGTGTGTGTGTGTGTGTGTGTGTGTGTGTGTTGTGTGTGTGTGTGTGTGTGTGTGTGTGTGTGTCTTTTGTGTCTGTATGTCTGATTGGCTGTCATTCTTTCATTTCTTCCTTCGCCTTCTTTGACTTTTCCCTTCCTTCCTTCTTTTCTTACGCCTTTTCCATCACTACCCCCACCACCTCCTCCGCCTCTTCCATTTCCCCTTCTTCCTCCTCCTTCCCCACCTCTTCCTCGCTTCTTCTTCTTCCTCTTCTTCTTCTTTCTTTTCCTTCTCATTTAACTCCTCCTCCTCCTCCTTTCCCTCCTCATCTATCTCCTCCTACTCTGACTCGTCCTCCACCTCCTCCTATTATTCTTCTCCTTCTCCTCTTCCTTTTACTACTCTTACTTCTCCCCACCTTCCCCTCCTCCTCCTCCTCTTTTCTTTCTTCTGCTTCTCCTTTTCCCCCTTCCCCTGCTCCTCCTTTCATATCTCCCCCGTCCCACCTCCCATCCCCCTTCACCTCCCTTCCCCCATTCACCTCCCTGCCCCCGTCCATCGCGCCGCCACTGATCTTGTCTGCCACGAGGACAGGCAGGCTTCGGCCATTGTATCGCAGTGATAAGTCAAACGATTGTCAAGCATCAGCTGACGGCGCCGCGACCCGACAGGATGATGGCGTTCGTAATTCTCGGAAGTTCCTCACCTTCTGCCGGCGATCTTCAAGGGCGCTGCGGTTGCGAAAGTGGCGTGAGCTCAACGCTGGAGCGCATTAGATGTAGAGGCTCCGTGTCCCCCAGCGCCGCCCCCGCCGCCACCGCCGCCACCACATTAGGCCCGTCATCCTTCACCCGGCCAGATGTACATGTGTATGTAAACACGAGAGGGCCGGGGCGTGCGTCACGTGGTTTACGGGCGCGGGGACAGCGGGAGACAAGTGCCAGGCGGGAATTACTGTTATTGTAGGGCAGAATGCATCCTCTTCACCGCCGCCGGGAGTCAAGGCATGCAGATTAATATTTTACATCCGAGCGGCTAGCTGGGCGTTCGTCGGTGCCGTCGCGATGGTCTGGTTTTACCTTGTACGAATGGCGGGCGGTGGTCCTTATCGCCGCCGGGTGTGGTAGCACTGTGTGGCCGCCGAGTTAATAATTCACACGCCTTAAATGCAAAGTGCAGCGACACGCGCGCAGGAAGACCGCCCACTGTGATGCCCCCTCGTCCCTCCCTTCTCTCCTTCCACTGCCCCTCACTCCCTCGTGCGCCCTCGCCCGCGCAGTTCCCAAGGATGTGCCTTTGCCGTATGGGCGCTTGAGTTACGCAGGGCCTCCCCTTGCCCCTTCCCCCTACACCCCCCCTTTCCCCCGTTGTCAAATGTATTGCCCGTATAGTGTGTGGTCCGTTCACCCCCGTCCGAAGGAGCTTCATGTGGAGCACCTCGCATCCCCTTGTGCCCCTCTCTTATCCCTGAATTTCCTCCGTCTTCCCTGATTCCCGCCCCTCCCATTGCTCCTTTTCTCCCTCCTTTGGTTCCTTTTCCCTCTCCTCTTCTACTTCTTCTCCCTTGATTTCTTCCTCTCATTTGGTTTCTTTCCTCGTCCTTATATTCCCTCAATTATTCCTCAATATCCTTCTTCTCCTCTGAGTTCCAGCTTCACACCTCGCCGTCCCATCAGCGGAATATAGGAATCCTCTTACATCCTTAAGCCGCGGTCCTTCCTCCTGCCGGTCCTGCTGCTTGGTCGCCAATCAGCAATTTCCTTTCTTATCATTGTTATCATGTGTAGCTCTATTACTGCCCGGTGTCCTGTTTTCGTATTTATGATGCTTGCTCCATCCACGTGTATGTCTGTTCTTTCATGTTTTATGTGGATTCGATTCTGCCACCATTCTCTCTGTCCTTCCTCCTTCTTTGTCTGTCTGTCTTTCTCTTTCTTTCGCTCTCTCTCTCTCTCTCTCTCTCTCTCTCTCTCTCTCTCTCTCTCTCTCTCTCTCTCTCTCTCTCTCTCTCTCTCTCTCTCTCTCTCTCTCTCTCTCTCTCTCTCGCTCTCTTTCGCTCTCTCTCTCACACACAAACAAACACACGCACGCACGCACGCACGCACGCACCCCCCCCCCACACGCACACACACACATACACACGCACACACGCACACACACACGCACACACACACGCACACACACACGCACACACACGCACACACACACACACACACACACACACACACACACACACACACACACACACACACACACACACACACACACACACACACACACACACAATACACAGTATATCCCTCCTTCTCCTTTACCTCCTTCCTTCCCTCTCTCGCTCCCTCCTTCCTCTCTCCCTCCCTCCCTCCCTCCCTCCCTTCCTTTCTCTTTCCTTCCCCCTCCCTTCCTTCCAACCCTCCCATACCCTCCCCTACCCTATCCTACCCTACCCTACCCCTACCCCTACCCTACCCTACCCTACCCTACCCTACCCTACCCTACCCTACCCTACCCTACCCTACCCTGCCCTACCCTGCCCTACCCTGCCCTACCCTGCCCTACCCCTACCCTCCCTTCCCTTCCTTCCCTTCTCGCTGTCTCTCGATCTTCCTCTTTTTCCCCAGTGTTCTTCTCTCTCGCCAGCGGAAGTCACACACTCCTCACACCATGCAGTGGAGCAGCCATCTCTCATTCACTTTATTGCGTTTTCTGGGGAACTTCAAAGCGTTTTTGTTTGTTGTGTTTCGAGAGAGTTATGGGTGTACGCCAAGAGGCCGATGTATGAAAGTGAGAGTGAGAATGAGAGTTAAAGTGAGAATGGGAGGGACAGACAGATAGAGACAGACAGATAGACAGACAGATAGACAGACAGACAGACAGACAGACAGACAGACAGACAGACAGACAGACAGACAGACAGACAGACAGACAGACAGACAGACAGACAGAAAAACAAAGACACAGACAGTGTTGGTGGGAGATTCTGTTTCTTTCCCACTGGATAAAGAGGAGAGAGATGAGAAGGAGAAGAGACAGGGAAAGGGGGGTGGGAAGGAGAGGGGGAGAGAAAGAAAGAGAAGTGAGGAGAAAGAAATAACAAGGGTGAAGCGTGTGGTGGCTATAGCCGACCTGACTGCTCGTGTTCGCTCCATCTTGGAAAATGAGATTCCGCGTAACAAGTGTAGTAGAGGGGTGGGGGAACGGGAGGGGGGGGGGTAAGGAGGTAGGAAGAGCATATGTAGATATAGGGTGACGAGGGGAGGGGAGGGGAGGGGAGGGGAGGGGAGAGGAGGGGAGGATAGGAGGGGAGTATAAGGAGGTAGGAAGAGCATATGTGAATATAGGGTACAGAGGGGGGGAAGGTAGGGGTGTAGGAGAGAGGGAGGGAAGAAGAGAGGGGGCTAGGAATGAAAAAGAGGGCTGGGGGCTAAAGGATAAGAAGGGAATGGGAAGAGCCAAGGACCGAAGAAGTGGGGGGGGGGGGGGGCTGGGAGAGAGGAAGGAGGAGGAGAGGGATGGACTCGTACTGTGTGCGTGCGATCCTTCACACGGCCCTCTCACAACTGTTGAGGTATGCAAATAACGTGCTGTTCCTCTCCGGCTGCCACAGATGCGAGGCGGGGCAGTGGGTAGGGTGGCGGGGTGGGGAGGGAAGGGGGATGGGGGGGCAGGCACGGAAGGGGTAAGAGAAGGGTAATGAAATTCCCCCTTTTTCATGATTAGTTCTGCTGTTTCACGTTCTCTCTCTCTCTCCATTCTCTTGTTTTCTTTTTATTTCTCTTTTTCTTCTCTCTCTCGCTCTCTCTTCTCTCATTCCCTCTTCTTTTTCTTCTTCCCCCTATCCCGTTTCCTCTTCCTCTTCCTCTCTCTCTACCTCTACCTCTCCCTCTCCCCCTCCCTCTCTTACCCGCCTTGCCTTAATCACATACTGACTGTCTGAATCAGTCACTCACTCACCTTTACTCCCTCCCTTCCAGTTCACGCACTCCTTCACTCCCTCCCTTCCATCCTTACTCACTCCCTTCATCCCTCCCTCCCTCCCTTCATCCCTCCCTCCCTCCCTCCATCCCTCCCATCCTTATTCACCTCCTCGCTCCCTCCCTCCCTCCCTTCCTCCCTCCCTCCCTCCCTCCCACCCACCCATCCTTACTCACTTCCCCCTCCCCCCCTCCCCCTCCCATTTACTCTCCACATATTCCCTCTCTCTCTTACCCACTGACTCCCTTGTTCGTTCATTCATTACTCGCCTCCTCTTATTCCCGGATGTTCCAGCATTACGAACCGGAGAATAGCCTAATAAAGCAACAGTAATAACGGAGGAGAATTTTTGATGAATGGAAATAACTTGTTTAATTACATTGATTATGTCTTTAACAGAAGCAACGAAAATAGCAAGAGAGATAAAGGGGAATGTTGGAAATATCTCGACGAGGAGAAAAAAATAATGAAAAATTAAAATAGACAAAAAAAAAAAAAAAAAAAAAAAGGAAGAAAAAGAAGTAAGAAGAAAAAGTGAATGGAGCTTAATGAGGGAAAAGAAAGAGGGAAAAATAAGGAGAGAGAAAGAAAAGAATAGAGGAAAGAGAAGATGTGAAGGGCAAAAAAAGGGAGGAAAAAGAAAATAACGAAAAAAACAAGTGCATGTAAGGTTAGAGGCACTAAGATAATAAGAAAGAGAAAGAAAGAAGAAATAGAAATATAACAAATAAGGAAAACGAAAGTCCATGCTTTGGTTGTTGAAAGAGAGAATAACAATAGAGAGAAAGAGGGAAGAGAAACATAAGAAGAGAGAAAGAGGGAAGAGAAACATAAGAAGAGAGAGAAAAAAAGAAGAAAAGAAAGAGAATTTGTGACTTGAAAGAGGGAAGAATAACGAAAGGGAGAAATAAAATAAGAGATAATAAACAAAAAAGCAGGAACGTATAACAAAATGCGAAGAAGAAAACTATACATTAAAAGGGAAAAATGTCAAGAGAGAGAAAGATCGAAAAAAAAGAGAAAATAACAAAAAGGCAAGAAAGTGTGCCTTGCATGTCGAAAGAGAGAAGCATTGATAATGAGTCTCTTTGTCACCAGGGATGAGACGAAGTGAGGAAGTGGGAGATATTGGATAAACGTGGTGTAAAAGGAGGACGGCAAGAGAATAATGCTTGGGTCGAGGGGAAAGGCGAGAAATGATGGATTATTAAGGATAACTGAGATAGTTTGGTCAATGAAGTGTGTTTCGGATATTTTTTCATGGTGGCGTGAACATTTTTTGTGATGATGGTGATATAGATATTGGTGATGATGAGGGTAAGGAAGGTGACGGTGGTGGTGATGATGATGTTGCTGATGATAAAGATAATGATGATTATGATGTTTATGGTAATGATGGGGAGGAAGGTGGTAATGATGATAGTGATACTATTAATGTTGATAATTATAATAATGATATTACTAATGGTGATAAGACTCCTGTGGTAATGGTAATGATAATGATAATGATAAGGATAAGGATAAGGATAGTTATTGTTATTATTATAGTTGTTAATTGTTATTATTACTATGATTGTGATTATGATCGTTATTATTATTATTATTATTATTATTATTATTGTTGTTGATGTTGTTCTTGTTCTTACTATCGTTTCTATTATGTTTAATATTGTTTTTGTTATTATTATTTGTATTGTTATTATTATTATTATTATTATTATTATTATTATTATTATTATTATTATTATCATTGCTATAACTACTGCTACTGATTCGCCCTATACCACCACGGCCATCGCTACCATTACTGTATGGGAAGTCTGCTACTATTAGTACTGATAATACTAGTACTACTTCTGCTATTCTTCTGCTAGTTTTTGTAGCAGCTATACTAGTATTTTTATTACTCCCCTAATCATTTTCAATATGATTATTTGCCGTTTACCCTTATATATATGATTACCGTCAGTATCAGTATTTTTTTGCGATTGCTGTTGTTACTGCCGCTGATGATAAAGGCAAAGTTCTCATTATTATCATCATCATTACTGTTAATGCTAATAAGATTATCACCACGACCACCGGCCATTACCATTCGTATTAGCATTTCAGAATACGAAATGGAACTCGCTTTTGACGCTGCGTAATTTAGTCCGAGTGTGTGTGTGTGTGTGTGAGCTTGTGCGTGTGCGTGAGCGTAAGCGTGTTCGTGTGTGTATGCGTGTGCCTATGCCTGAGTCTGTTTGTCCTGTCTGTCTGTCTCTCTGTCTGTCTTACAGGGAGGCGTGGGAAGGTTCGTGAGGAAGATTGGGGAGGGGGGGGGGAGGGTTAAACGCTTTCTTTTTATTCATTACTTTTTGTTTGTCTGTCACTTTTTTCGAAAAGTGCAGCGTGGACATCAAGGCCCGGACGCGCACATGCAGCGACAGTGCGTGGCTGCTGCAGGGTGCGGACCGCGATCATTAGCCATTTATTAGATGAGTGTTGATTGCTCTGATTCGCGGTTTGTCGTATAATGGAGCTGTCACTACGCTGCTCTTACCCCCTCCTCCCCCCTCCCCTTCCACACTCTCTCCACCCCTTCGCCCTGCCCATCCCTCCACCTTACATCCTTTCTCCCCCTCTCCCCTCCACACTTCCTCCACCTTATTCACCCTCCCTCCACTCCTTCCACCTGTCACCTTCCCACTCTCCCTCCTTCACCCTCCACCAACTCCTGGATCTTCTCACCTTCCCTTCCCTTCCTCCTCCTCCTTGCCCTCCCCTTCGCCGGTTGTGTTTGTATTTTTTTAGGGAAAAGCATGCAATAAAGTATTCATCAGAAAACGTTAAAACAAACGGGATGAGGTGAGTTTTGGAAAAGTAAAAAACCACACACCAAACAGACCAACTCTCTCTCTCCTCTCTCTTCTCTCTCTCTCTCTCCCCTCTCTCTCTCTCTCTCTCTCTCTCTCTCTCTCTCTCTCTCATTCTCACTCTCTTCTTTCTCAATCCTCCCCTTCTCTCTCTCTTCTCTCTTCTCTCCTCTCTCCTCTCTCCTGTGTAATTGTATGTATATTGTAGGTACAGGTAGTCTTTTCTTTTTTGTTTGTTAATTGTTATTATATACACATGCCTGATATGACGTTATTATATTAATTAATAAATTCATTATTACACTAATGTGATTATTTCGATGTTATTCAGTTCTTACTATCGTTTCATATTTTAAATTTTTTTATTAATTATTATTTTTATTACTTATTATTATTATTACTTATTATTATTATTATTATT
>NC_061852.1:10853124-10859979 GCF_019202785.1 Penaeus chinensis | reverse complement strand
ATGGCCATCATCTCCCACAATGAGACGTATCATTAAAAGAGAAAGATAGAAAAAAAAAATCATTTGTTAGTCTCTCGCGGCGCTTCATTGCCCCCAATTTATCACCCTCTCGCCACCCATCGCCCTCCGCCCATTTATTTCTCTTCGCCGCCTCTCTCCATAAATCTATTCCCAACGCCCGGATGACGTCGCTGATCCGCTCCTCCGCCTCGCGATGACCGAGGGGGACCTGCTCACCTTGCGCCGCCTCTTCTCTACGGCTGATTGTCTGTCTGTCTGTCTGTCAGTCTGTCTGTCTGTCTGTCTGTCTGTCTGTCTGTCTGTCTGTCTGTCTGTCTGTCTGTCTGTCTGTCTGTCTGTCTGTCTGTCTGTCTGCCTGCCTGCCTGCCTGCCTGCCTGCCTGCCTGCCTGCCTGCCTGTCTCCCTGTCTGTCTGCCTGTCTCTGTCTCTCCTTCATCTTTCCCTTTTATGATATTGCATGGAAAGCGAGATACATCTCCATTTGTCTCCCTCCTTAAATAATCTTTAAACCATTTATTTTCTTATTTCCTGTAAATTACCTCTGTTATTATCTTTTATTACCCATATATATTAATAATGTACAAGGGAAAGCAGATAAGAAGTAGGGAGAGCATTAGGGAAAAGGAGATGGACATGGGAGGGAGGGAGGGAAGGAGAGAGGAAGGGAGGGATGGATAGAGGAAGAGAGAGAGACAAGTGAGGAAAAAGTGAGAGGGGAGAGATAGATAGATAGATAGATAGATAGATAGAGAGAGAGAGAGAATCAACACTTAATTGGCTCAATCAAATTATTTCTAATTTGTGTTAATAATTAAATAGCAAGAAATAACAGACATAAATAAAATATAAAATTCATTATTATCATTTAAACCTGTCTGCACCAAATGGGCCAATCAATTAAAATTGGGAATTAATTCATGATTCTAAGAACGCAAGATCATCGCACAAATACGCTAATTTGATTGTCTGTTTTCGTCTTTTCTTCCATTTTTTCCAAGTATTTTCATTTTTTATATCATACCTTTATAATTATTAGCATTATTATGGTTTTATCCTTATCTACTATCATTATTGTCATTATCATCATTGCAATTATTATCCTGCTGATAATAAAAATTCATAATAGTAATTGTCATCGTCATCATTATTACTGTCAGTAACTGATTTTTATACCTTTCATAACCATCATCATAATTGTCACCATTACTGGTAATGCTATTATTATGATTGATATCATTATAATGATTACTATCATTGTCATTACCATCACGATTATTATTATAGTTATCTTAATAATCATTACTATTATCATTATTATTCCTAGGATTATCATCCTTATTATCATTATTATTATTATTATTATTATTTTATTGTTATAATTATCATTATCATTTTTATCATTGCTATCATTATTATTATCATTATTATAATTATTATTACATTATCATTATGATTAGCTTAAAGCAACAACAAAAACAATAATAATAATAATAATAATAATAATATTAATAACAATAATAATCATTACTATTTATATCACTATCATTATCATCATCATCATCATCATCATCATTATCGATATTATTAATGTTATTACCATTGTTTTCATCATCATCATCATTATTGGTATGATTTCTAGAATCACCACCACACAATAGTATGGTTATTTTAATGTTTCATAATGATGATTAATTTCTTCTTCCTCTCCGTCTCCCTTCGAAGCCCTAGCCCCATCCACATACCCATCCCCCTGCCCACCCCTATCCTCACCCTCCCCTCTCTCCCAGCCATCCCTTGCTCCCTCCCCCTCC
Organism: Penaeus chinensis; assembly: GCF_019202785.1. Classification (NCBI taxonomy): domain Eukaryota; kingdom Metazoa; phylum Arthropoda; class Malacostraca; order Decapoda; family Penaeidae; genus Penaeus; species Penaeus chinensis. The sequence continues at coordinate 10,858,147 of NC_061852.1, read as the reverse complement.
CCTCTCTCCTAACCCTCCCCCTACCTCCACTCCCCATATCCTATCCCCCCGCCTACTTCCCCTCAGCTACGCCTGCCTGTCTTACGTACCCATCCTGCTCCTCCGCTATCCACTCCCTCTCGAACCTCATTACTCCATCCACCTATCCATCCCAACATTCACTCCCGTTCGTCACACAAACACAAACACACACACACACACACAGACACACGCACACACATACACACACACACACACACACACACACACACACACACACACACACACACACACCAATTAAAAAACTTAGCCGCCCAAGACCTCGGAATTTCATCGACACCGCCTTACGTCTTTGTGGTAATTGGTCGTGTCGCGAGTGTCACCGAGGCGAGAGAGAGATAGAGAGATAGAGAGAGAGAGAGAGAGAGCGAGAGAAAGTGAGAGAGAGAGAGAGAGAGAGAGAGAGGGTGAGTGAGAGAGAGTGAGAGAGAGAGAGAGAGAGAGAGAGAGAGAGAGAGAGAGAGAGAGAGAGAGAGAGAGAGAGAGAGAGAGAGAGAGAGAAAGACAGAGAGAGAGAGAGAGAGAGAGAGAGAGAGAGAGAGAGAGAGAGAGAGAGAGAGAGAGAGAGAGAGAGAGAGAGAGAGAGAGAGAGAGAGAGAGAGAGAGAGAGAGAGAGAGAGAGAGAGAGAGAGAGAAGAGAGAGAGAGAGAGAGAGAGAGAGAGAGAAAGAGAGAGAGAGAAAGAGAGAGAGAGAGAGAGAGAGAGAGAGAGAGAGAGAGAGAGAGAGAGAGAGAGAGAGAGAGAGAGAGAGAGAGAGAGAGAGAGAGAGAGAGAGAGAGAGAGAGAGAGAGAGAGAGAGAGAGAGAGAGATAGAGAGATAGAGAGATAGAGAGAGAGAGAGAGAGAGAGAGAGAGAGAGAAGGAGAGAGAGAAGGAGAGAGAGAGAGAGAGAGAGAGAGAGAGAGAGAGAGAGAGAGAGAGAGAGAGAGAGAGAGAGAGAGAGAGAGAGAGAGAGAAAGAGAGAGAGAGAGAGAGAGAAAGAGAGAGAGAAAGAGAAAACACTGCCCCCCCCCCCCCGTATCTTGCCCACTTTCAACTCTTACTCTCGCTCTCCGTGTATTCATCTGTCTGTTTGTTCATCTATTTGTTTAGCTTTCTATCAGCTTGCATAACTGTGTATCTATTAACCAACGCTCTATTCATATACTAACCACTGTAAATAAAAACTGCATGGAGACTAAGAACACATGCATGCACACACACACACACACATACACACACACACACACACACACACACACACACACACACACACACACACACACACACACAACCACGCACACACACACACACACACAACCACGCACACACACACATATTTACATACATATATACATACATATATATATTTATACATACATACATATATATACACATACATCTATATGTATATATGCATATGTATTTATATATACATATACATCCATATATATATTTATACATACATACATATATATACATATATCTATATGTATATATGTATATGTATTTATATATACATATACATCCATATACATATATATACATATACATATATACATATGCATACATACATATAGTTAGATAATATATATATGGATAGATACATAGATTGATAGATAGTATAGATATACATAGATATAAAAGTAATATTAGAGTAATAACCACCGCCACCAGTCTCCTCCGCTTCATCACCACCATCATCATCACCATCATTACACCCACAGCCGTCATCAGACTGGCGACAGGTGTGGTGTGGGTGGCGCTCGATACCTCAATATCGCCGTGGTACATGTTAATAGTGTCTCCCCTTACCCCCCCCCCCCCCCTCCCGTGTCCTCGTTGATAATACCCCGAATATCCCTTCGCTCGGTGACTGTAACCAGGGCGAGGGTGACAGGCGGCCCCGTGACAATAACAGTTTTGCGAGTTTTGCATGAACCGATACAATAAAGTATGCTTGCCCCGTCGTATACATACGTATGTACAAATGCCACGACGAAGTTTTTTACATACATACTTATGTACATGTTCACACACGCGCGCACACTAGTACTCAAAACCAGATGTAATATACACACAAGCTTGAGCTAACGCGCTTACACATACACACACTCATACACACAAACACTTACACAGAAACAAACACTCGAAGTCGCACAACCACAAGCCGCAAAGACGCGTTCGACCGAGGGAATTTATCACATAACAATGAAACTTGTGTTAATAATCAATAGGCGGCAAATTAATAAATCATGCACAGGACACAAACCGACCAATTATCCAAGCACGCATGTCATTTTCTTAACAGGTCACGTGACATACAGCCGAGGATTACGGCTCTGCCCCGTTAACTATCAAGAACTTTCATTAACGCTCAAAGGAGAGCGTGTCTATCAAAAGAGTAAAGAGGTAAATAGACAGGATGAGACAGAATAGGTGGCACAGGTGGATAAAAGAATGACAGCATATAATCATTCAAATAATTACCTAAATCGTGATCAGAGAGGAAGAAAGAGAGACATAAATTATTTATTATTATTCTGCATAGAGAAAGAGAGAGAGAGAGAGAGAGAGAGAGAGAGAGAGAGAGAGAGAGAGAGAGAGAGAGAGAGAGAGAGAGAGAGAGAGAGAGAGAGAGAGAGAGAGAGAGAGAGAGAGAGAGAGAGAGAGAGAGAGAGAGAGAGAGAGAGAGAGAGAGAGAGAGAGAGAGAGAGAGAGAGAGAGAGAGCATGTTAAAAAACAAGTGATATACATGGTTACACAACAAGTAAGGCAAGTAAGGCAAGCTTGGATAAAATAATAATAACAAAACAAATAATAAAACACAACAATGAAATCAATAAAACATCTGATGAAAGAAGGGGGAAAAGTGAAACAGCTGATTTTGATTAGGAAGATAATACACACAGAAAAAGGAAATGAAATAACAATGAAAAAAAGAAAAGCAAAGGAAACAAGAAAAGGAAAATATAAAACAGGTGACCTGAAATCATGGAGAAAACGCCAGATGGAAAAGTGAATGAAAGGAAGGAGGAGAGGCGTGACGGGGAGCAATGCAAGCAATGAGATAGGTCAACGACTGCAACATCAGGTGACTGGGAGCAATACAAGCAATGAGACAGGTCAAGGACTGCAACGTCATCCTTGCTGGTCTCTCATAGAACACAGAGATCAATAACAGTCGAGTTTCAACTTGAGTTCAATTGTCTGCAATTGCAATAAACTTTAGCTGCAACTTCGTTCAATACTCGATACCAAAGTACAATGTTAGTACGGCTTGATAAGTGGTTAAGTTAGGAATGCAAGGAGGGACAATTATACATGGGGAGGGAGGGAGGGAGGGAGGGAGGGAGGGAGGGAGGGAGGGAGGGAGGGAGGGATGGAGGGAGGGAGGGAGGAAGGAAGGGAGTAAGGGAGGGAGGGAGGGAGGGAGGAAGAAGAGAGTAAGGGAGGAAGGAAAGGGAGGGAGAGCAAGAGAGAAAGCAAGAGAGACAGAGAAAGAGAAAGAGAAAGAGAGAGAGAGAGAGAGAGAGAGAGAGAAACTTCCTCTGAGACATCAACATTAGCAGGAGCTACAATAGCAATAAGAAGCAGTAATGATATTGACAATAACCCAACAACACAAATAAAAAAATACCCAATGCAATGAGACACCAAACTTACTTTTTTTTTAAATCCCTCTAAAAAACTGAAGAAAAAAAAATCCCGCAAGTGAAAAAGCCACCCGTTAAGAGGACCCAAAATCTCACGCGCAGAGATAAGCCAAATTCAGGGCGAGACAATCAGAAAATTTAATGAGATTTCGATCCCGTTACGGCCGAACTTCGAAGCTTCTCTGACGTCACTCACAGCGTCACACTGAGACGATACTGCGATAAGAGTCTCTTGCCCGGCGTAATGTTATTGTTTATTAAGCAAGTTCTGGAAACTGCTCCGGGCCCTTTGTTGCTCGGTTGGGCTGTCCTCGTGCGGCCGCCCTTTGTGATTACTTACTGTAGGTGGGAAGGTTGATGTGGAGATGTGGGACCAAAAAAGGGATACAACATATGTGAAAAAAATGCTGAATATTAAATATTGTATAAATTAGTCTTTATACGCCTTTTTCTGCGTTTTTTCTTCTCTACTCTCCCCATTTTTCTCTCTCTTGTTCTCCCTACCTACTGCGTCATTTTTTTTACACCTCCACCTTCACCTTCCTCTTCCTTCCATACCCCTTCCTCCTTCTCCCCTGCATTTCCTTCTCCGCCAAAGAGATATCAAGCAGAAGAAATAAAAACAAAAAAAACATATATTACCCTCGCCAACCCATCAAACACCGAGATCGACACCACAGGAAATGTTTATTTAAGCCAATCTATCGCGGCGATGCAACAGCTTCGACGAGACAGCGTAAACAAAGCGTTTCAATGGGCTTCTCTATAAACACCAGTAGGAGGTATAGTAAAATATACATAATAATGATAATGAGGAGTAAAAATGCATCGTGAAAAAGCGGGGGAGGAGAAATGGAATGAAAAATACGAAGGAAGGAGAAAGAAAGAGATCGAAAAGAATTTGGGCCGAGGAGGGAAGGGAAGGACCAGAAACCATTGCCAAGAAGAGGCAAGGGGAAAAGTGAAGAATGCTGGAGAGGGAAAATGGTGAAAACGATCTTTAAGGGAAAAAAGGAGAGCAAAATATGGAGGTATGACGGTAGAAAACACTTAGCGAAGAATAGCTAAGTGGGAAAATTTGTTTTAAGGAGAGCAAGGAGGTAAAAAATTAAAACCGACGTGTAAACGAAAGAGATGATGAGGAAGATTCGAATAGGAAAGCTTGGTAGAGAGGAAAATGTGTGAGGAGGATGGTGGGAAGGGGAAAAGGTTAATAACGACAAAAAGACAGAAGGTAAACAATGGTCGAGCGAAAAAAAAAAAAAAAATGAGTAAACGAAAGTAAGGAAGAGAAAAGGATGTTAAAAACAATGTGCAAGAAAATAAAGAGAGGAAAATAAGGAAGAGGA
>NC_061852.1:10845624-10848124 GCF_019202785.1 Penaeus chinensis | reverse complement strand
AGAAAATAAAGAGCGAAGGCGAACGAAGGAGGACGAAGAAACAACGAAGTGGAAGGAGCTTACTTCCGGTCGGGGAGAGAGGGAAATGAGGGCGAAATCTAGGCTAGGAAGGGAAGGTTGGGGGAAGGGCAAGGGAGGGATAAACACGAAGAAATGAGGGAGAGAGGGAAATGAGGGTGAAATCAAGGCAAATAAAGGAAGGTTGGGGGAAGGGCAAGAGAGGGATAAACAAGAAGAAATGAGAGGGGGGGGGGAGTGAAAAGAAACCCAGGAGAGAGGAAATGAGGGCGAAATCAAGAAAGGGAAGGTTAAATGAAGGGAAGGATAAATAAAAAGAAACGAAGGGGCGAGTGGGAAGTGAGGAAGAAAGCAAGGCAAGGATGGGAAGGTCAAGGGAGGGATGAAAAGGGAGAAGGGAGGACGGGGAAAAGGAGGGATGGAAAGAAACGGAGAAGAGAGGTAAATGAGGAAGAAATCAAGGCGAGGAAGGGAAGGTATGGGGATGGGAAAGTTAAGGGAAGGACAAAGTAGAGATGAAAAGGAAAGGGATGAAAAGAAACGTAGGAGAGAAGTCAATGTATAAGATATCAAGGGAAGGGACGGGAAGATTAGGAGAAGGGAGGGATAGAAAGAAGAGGGGAGAAGGAATGGGGAAGAGGGAAATGGATGTAGACGTTATATGGGCTGAGATACAAAAAAGGAAAAGGGAAAATTAAGGAAAGAGGTGTTGAGAAAAGAGAATGGACGGAAGAGAGGAAGGAGGCGGCATGGGTGAAGATGGGAAAAAATAAAGAGAAACGGAGAAGAAGAGAGAAGAAAACGAGATGAAAGCGGGTGAATGGGGAAAGGAGAAGGGAGAGGTGAGAGGGAGGGGTATGACAGGGGCTGGAAGGGGGAAGGTAGGAGAGGCTTAAGGATGGCGGAGAGGAGAAAATTCTAATATATTGACAGTTACCTCTGCGTGGAGGGGGCAGATAAGGAGTAAATGCGTGGATAAGCCCAAGCAGAAAGGGGCACGAAAGGCGAGAGGGAACAGAAAGGGGAAGAAGAGGAAGAAAAGGAAGATGAGGAAGAAGAGGAAGATGAGTAAGAAGAGGAAGAAGAGGAAGAAGAGGAAGAAGAGGAAGAAGAGGAAGAGAGGAAGAAAGAGAGAGAGAGAGAGAGAGAGAGAGAGAGAGAGAGAGAGAGAGAGAGAGAGAGAGAGAGAGAGAGAGAGAGAGAGAGAGAGAAGAGAGAGAGAGAGAGAGAGAGAGAGAGAGAGAGAAAGAGAGAGAGAGAGAGAGAGAGAGAGAGAGAGAGAGAGAGAGAGAGAGAGAGAGAGAGAGAGAGAGAGAGAGAGAGAGAGAGAGAGAGAGACAGAGACATAGAGAGAGATTAAGCATCTGAAAATAAACTCGACCGGAAGAAAGAAAAACAAAAACAAAAACTAAAAAAAAACTGAAACTAAAAAAAAAAAAAACGATAAAAAGAGAGAGAGAGAAGCCATAAGGGCACGAAACTAGCCGTGGCTGGAGGGCTAAACATGAATTTGTCAGAGGAGGAAGTTGTAGAGGCTGAAGCAGATTGTAATGAACACGGCCGAGAGAAAGGAGAAAAGGAAACAGGAAACGAGGAAAGGAAGAACCCTGGGGGTGGATGAGAGTAGCAAGAAGAGGAGAGAAGTAGAAGTAGGAGGAACAGAGAAAAGGGTGGAACAAAGAAATGGTAATAACAGTAGACAGAAAAAGGAAGATTATGATGGAATACCGCAAAAAGGCGAATGCAAGGTAAAATAAAATAACGAAAGTAGGAGGAGAGATGACATAAGGAGAGATGAGACAGAGATGAAAAAAAAAAAAATTAGAAACCAGAAAGCAAAAGAAAGCGAATCAAAAGTCAAATTAGACAGTTAACCTCAATTAGCAGATGGGAAAGAAAAAATGCTGGAAAAAAAAGAAAGGCTAGAGAAGAAAACAAATGCAACAAATAAGCTAAACACAGCAACACCTCCTCCTACTCCCCCCCTTCCCACTGATCCCCTTCAATTTCGTTCCAAGCACCCCCCCCCCCCCCTCCATCCTCCTTGTCCAAACACCCTTAATTCTCCAGAAAAAAAAAAAAACCTACAAGGATTTCATTTCTTACGTCGAAATGTTTGCTCGACTCTACAGCTGACCACAAGGAGGAAGGAAGAAGAAGAAAAAATAATGACTATCATCGCCACAAGACTATCATAATAATCATCCCCGACATAATCAGGCGATCACTTGTAATTACGAAGGAATATTTTCGAGACGAGTCAACAAACCTGAAATAATCCCCTAGATCTTATTGATGATGATTGCGACGATGCCGGTAAATGTAATGGCGGAGGGAACTTATTCATTACGGGGCCGTCGAGGCTCTTTGTTTCTTTCGCTGGGACCGCCTCGCGCTCCGCCTCTCCGCCTCGTTCCGCTGGCCGCCCGCTCCCTCGCTCTCGTTCGCTCGTTCAGCCATTCGAACGAGCGGGCGGGAGCGG
>NC_061852.1:10838124-10843124 GCF_019202785.1 Penaeus chinensis | reverse complement strand
AGAGAGGAGAGAGAGGAGAGAGAGAGAGAGGATGGGGGAGAGAGAAGAGAGAGACAGAGAGACGAGAGATGGGATAGAAGAAAAGAGGAGATTAATGGGAGAGAGAGAGAGAGAGAGAGAGAAGGGAGGGGAAGAGAGGAGAGAGAGAGAGAGAAGATGAGAGAGAGAGAGGAGGAGAGAGGAGGGAAAGAGGAGGACAAAAGAGACAGAGAGAGGGGAGATAGTTGAGAGAGATAGACAGATAGATAGTGGGAAAAAATGAGAGAGAGAGAGAGAGAGAGAGGAGTTGGGAGAAGAGAGAGAGAGAGAGAGAGAGAGAGGAACGAGAAAGAGGAGACAAAGAGAAGACGAGAGAAGGAAATGTTGCAAGCTGGGCGTTTAGCTTTAAATATAAACCCGGCAATCGGCAGCCTTTGACTTGGCTATCCGAGCCTATCAATAGGTGTTCCTTTGACGATAATTGTGGCGTTTCGCAAGGGGAAAGGGGGACGGTGTCTGTCTGTTCGTCCCCCAAACACAAAACCACACACTCACCCCAACACACAACCACACACACCACACACACAACACCACACACACACACACACCACACACACACACACCACATTATATAATACATATATATGTGTGTGGGGTGTGTGTGTGTTTGTGAGTGTGTGGGGTGGGGGGGGGAAGACGAACGTGTATGTATATGTTATGTATTTGTATTTGTATATGTATATTTTTATATATATATATTATATTTTAAACACTGTATATATAAAAAATATATATAGATATATAAATATATAAACAGGTAGACAGATAGATGGAAATAGATAGATAGATAAATAGATGGATAGACATATATACGGACATATAAATAAACAGACACATATTAACAGACACATAAATAAATTGACAGCCATATAGACAGACAGACAGATAGATTGATATGGATATAGATATATATAGGCACATAAACAGACATAGATATAGCCAGCCAGACAGAAAGACAGGCTGACTGATATATAGACCGATACACAAACACACAAAAAAAAAAAAAAACTAAATTTATCGCATAATTGGGGTACGGAGGCAAGGCTACAAAATGCTGCATACCTGTTAGCATCAAACATCTGCTCATCTCCTTCTCGTAGGCCTACCTGTGGAAACAGAAAGGAATCACACATGAATAATCTGGCCTGATAAGAATACAAATAGCAGGACTAATAAAGAAATGGCCTGATGCTTATAAACTGAACATATGTGGAATTTACAACCTTTCTTAGAGAGCATAAAAAACAATCATAGAGGGAATGAATGCGTCCACTCATATACGTCACTCCCTTTCAGGGTATATCTCTCCTATTCCCCTTTGCCGAGGACCCCACCTGCCTGGGCGGGTTTGGGTTTAGTGATAGATGGTAGGCTTGACTCTTTAAGGTTAAAAAGAACCTAAAAACACGGGGTTAAGACACCGGGAAAAGGGAAAACTGGGAACCGCGTCGCGCAGTGGTGAGACCGAGCCCAGGCCAGGCCAAGGGCTGGCTGCTGTTGCTCACGGAATGGCAGGAGGTTGCGCTCTGCCCAGTGTTCCCTTGGGCCAGGACTCGAGGTCCTCGAGGGGTGCTGGCATCGGAACAGCCCGAGGGCAGACGCCGCGTGGGGGTTATCGCTCGAGAGCAGACGCCATTCTGAATACAGAAGCTCGTAGGCCGCATGCATGGCCGCCAGAGCTTCCCCAGACTCTCCCTAACGTTTAGGACTGCTCTCCTCACTCTCTCTCTCTCTCTCTCTCTCTCTCTCTCTCTCTCTTTTCTCTTCTCTCTTCTCTCACCACACAACACACACACACACACACACACACACACACACACAAAACACACACACAAAACACACCAACACACACACACACACACACCACCCAACCACACAAACCCACCAAACACCCACACACCCCACACAAAACACACCACACACACACACACACACACACACACCCACAAACACCAACACACACACACACACACACACACACACACAACCCACACCACACCCACTAAAACACACACACACACACACCCCAAACAACACACACACCACACACACCACAACACACAAACACACACACACACACACCACACCACACCACACAAACACACCCATAAATATATAAATTTATTATTATATATAATTATATATATATATATTATTATAACAATATAATACTTACATATACATACCTTCACAAAAGCATTGCTTGGATTATTACAGGTCGCCTGGTGTATATAAATTAACAAAAATATACTTTCTAGTTCACGCGAGTTGTTTTGTAGCCCCAAAGAGAGTGAGTAGAGGAAAGAGGAGGCGGGAGAGAGATGATGAGAGAAGCGAGGAGTGGGGGATGAGAGAGCGAAGTTGGAGAGAAAAAGTGAGAGAGAGAGAGAGGAGAGAGAGAGAGGAGAGAGAGTGGGAGGGAGAGAGAGAAAAGGGAGAGAGAGGAGAGAGAGAGAGGAAAAAAGGAGGAAAGAAAGAGAGAGGAGATGGAGGAAGGGAAAGAAGAGAGGAGAGGAGAGAGATGAGAGAGGGGGAAAGGGAGGAGAGAAGACGGAGAGAGAGAGAGAGAGTGAGAGAGAGAGGAGAGAGAGAGGGGAGAGAGAATGAGAGGAGAGAGAGAGAGGATGACGGAGGGGAATGAAAAAGAGATGAGGAGTGGATTAAAAATTGAGAGAGAAGAGAGAGAGAGAGAGGAGAGGGGAGATGAGGAGAGAGAGAGAGGGGAGATGAAGAGAGAGGAGAGGAGAGGAGAGAGAGAGAGAGAGAGAGAGAGAAAACGAGAAAGAGGAGAGAAGAGAAAAGAGAGGAGAACGAGAAAGAGAGAGGAGAGGGGAGAGGAGAACGAGAAAGAGAGAGAGGATAGAGAGAGAGTGAGAGAGATAGAGGAGAGAGAGAGGAGAGATAGATGGGAGAGAGAGAGAGAGGGGAAGAGAGAGGAGGAGAGTGAGAGAGAGGAGGAGGAAGGAGAGAGAGAGAGGATGAGGAGAGAGGAGAGGAGAGAGAGAGAAAGGAGAGAGAGAGAGGAGAGAAGGAAAGAACAACATATTTCCAGACACAGAAAGAAACACAAAGAATCATGAAACACATAAGAGGCATTAAGAATAGAGAAGCGCAACAAAGAGTTGAGCGTGACATTCTGCCTCACATATTTTAACTTTGAGGCCTCGCGCGTTTGGCTGCGCATTTCACCAAGAATTCGTATATCATTGTTCTCATCAATATCACAACCTGCAGCTTTTATTATTATCTCTGTTTCTATCACTATTATCATTATCATCAAGTTCATCAGCTGTAGTACAATAGCAGTAGCAGCTGCAACAACAGCAGCAGTAGTAGTAGTAGTAGATAACATTTCTGTTATAAATGTCGGTACTATTAATGTTGATATTCCTGATAAACATACTAATGTTATCATTTTTCTTTATCACAGCCATCTTTAGAGAAACAGTAACAGCAACAATAATAATAGTCATAAATATGCTCACAGAATAAAGCCGATGGGAATCAAGACATACCGGACGTAACCAAGTATAAAAGTGTAAATTTATGAACTTTTAGATTCATATGAAATGTATAATAATTAATGTTACATAAAATAATAAACAAGGGTTATGTAGAAATATGGGAAGACCAGTAAATTACTCTGGGATAAAGTACCTAAAATGATAATAATGATAAAACTTCTTACCGAAAGAAAGAAAGAAAGGGGGGAAGGGGGGGGAGGGGGGGGGAGGGGGGGGAGGAAGGGAGGAAAGGGAGGAAGGGAAGGAGGGGAGGGAGGGAGGGATGGGATGAGGGGAGGAGAGAGAGGGGAGAGGGAGAGGGGAGAGAGGGGGGAGAGAGAGAGAGAGAGGATGAGAGATGAGGAGATTGAGAGAGAGGAGGAGAGAGGAGAGGAGGAGAAGAGGCTAGGAGAGAGAGGAGGAGAGAGAGAGAGAGCAGGAGAAAGAGAGGAGAGAGAGGGAGAGAGAGAGAGAGATGAGAGAAGAGGGGGAGAGAGGAGAGATGAGGAGAGAGAGGAGAGGAGAGGGAGAGAGAGAGATGAGAGAGAGTGAGAGAGAGAGTGAGAGAGCGGGAGAGGGAGAGGGAGGGGGAAGGGAGGAGAGGGAGAGGGAGAGGGAGAGGTGAGAGGGAGACGGAGAGGGAGAGGGAGAGAGAGAGTGAGAAGAAGAGGGAGAGGGAGAGAGATAGGAGGAAATAGAGAGGGGGAGAGGGAAAGGGAGAGGGAGAGGGGGAGGGAGACGGAGATGGAGAGGGAGAGGGAGGGGAGAGAGATGGGAGGAGAGAGAGAGAGAGAGAGAGAGAAGAGAGAGAGAGAGAGAGAGGAGAGAGATGAGAAGAAGAGGAGTCGAGAGAGAGAGTGAGAAGGAGAGAGAGAAGAGAGAGAGAGAAGAGGAGAGTCGAGAGAGAGAGAGAAGAGAGAGGTGAGAGGATGAGAGCAGAGAGAGTGGAGAGAGAGAGAGAGAGGAGAGAAGCCAAGGGACAGTTGCAGAACACGAGGGAGCGAGAGCCCGGCGCCGCCCCTCCCGCCCGCGCCGGCCGCTTGCGTGCCGTGGCGCCCGCGGCAGCACGCTGACTTACGACCTTCTTTATAATCACGTGGAGCGACCCGTAACTCTGTCGCAGTTATAGACTTCTTTAATAATCATATTGTAAATCCCCCTCCCTCCCCCCAGCCGCGACTCCTACTTCTTCCCCCTTTCCCCTTCTCCCCTTCTCCCTCCTTCCCCCTTTCCCCTTCTCACCTTCTCATCCTTCCCCCTTTCCCCTTCTCCCCTTCTCCCTCCTTCCCCCGTACCCCTCCTAGACACCCCTTTCCTCCCTTCCCCTCTCCCTTTCCTCCCTTCCCCTCTCCCTTGGACTCTCTCTCTTTCTCTGAGACTCTAGGCTCTCGGGTAATATCAGTTAAGCGTTCAGTTATCCCCCCTCCCCCCCTCTTTCTCTTTTACATTTTTTTTTTT
>NC_061852.1:10830659-10835524 GCF_019202785.1 Penaeus chinensis | reverse complement strand
AGTGAAACAAATAAAGTTGCTTTGCATGTTACTATTAGTAGATGGTATTCTGGCTGAGGCCTCCCCCCCCCCCCCTTCCCCCACCCCCCCCCTCCCCCCCCCCCTCTCTCTCTCTCTCTCTCTCTCTCTCTCTCCTCTCTCTCTCTCTCTCTCTCTCTCTCTCTCTCTCTCTCTCTCTCTCTCACTCTAACCGAAAGGGATAAAAGTTAAAATTCCCATCATGTATGAGTGTGTGCTGGCCGGCCGCTGCCCAAACACAGGCCATGGTTTCTTGCGCGGGCGTGTCGTCTCGGTAGATTAGCACCTAATGACTGGATGGCTTGCTGGAAATCGCTCATGAAATTGGTAGATTCAGCTAATGGCTCTGTAAGGGGAGAGGGGAAGGGCAAGGGGGTGAGGAGGGGGGAGAGGGGTCCAGGAGGGGGTAGGGGAGAGTTATCAGGCACTGTAAAGTTATCAGGCACTGTAAAGTTTTTGAAGGATGCTTTGTCAAAGGGGAGTCGGCCTTTGTGGTGTGTGTGTGCTGTGTGTGTGCTGTGTGTGTGCTGTGTGTGTGCTGTGTGTGTGCTGTGTGTGTGTGTGTGTGTGTGTGTGTGTGTGTGTGTGTGTGTGTGTGTGTGTGTGTGTGTGTGTGTGTGTGTGTGTGTGTGTGTGTGTGTGTGTGTGCGCGCGCGTGCGTGTGTGTGTGCGTGCGCGCGCGTGCGTGTGCAAAAGCGCGTGCGTGTGCAAGTGTATGTGCCTGCGTGTATCTGCGGGTGTCTGGGTGGGACGTGGGTGGGCGTCAGTAAACAATTCCCATGATCTCTCTACTCATCAAATCCACCTGTCAATCCTTTTTGCAAACATGAGGCCGCATTTAGAAGCTCTCGCCGAACCCTGGGTCCGTGGCCGAGCCGGCGCGGCCCCGTGGCGTGCCAGAGCCCCGGTTACTGGTATGTAGCTGGAGTTTTATCCGCCGACACGACTCTCAGGCGGCCACCTCGCACATGCAGGCTCGTCAGGCCTGGCAATGCGTGTCTCACATCCCAAGTGTGGCCAGGTTTGCCCGCCCCTCCCTCTCTCTCTCTCTCTCTCTCTCTCTCTCTCTCTCTCTCTCTCTCTCTCTCTCTCTCTCTCTCTCTCTCTCTCTCTCTCTCTCTCTCGCTCATCCCTTCCTTCTAAGACTCAAAAGTCATTTAATTTGTTTCTTTTGCTTCCCTCCTTCCTTCCTTCCTTCCTTCCTTGTCCTGCATTCAGTCACGTTCCTGTGTCTCTCTCTCTTCGGTCCCTCCCTGTTCCTTATTCTATCTCGTCGCCGGGTCTTTCTGTTGCCAGGAAGAGTCCTCGAAAACTCATCTCCTCAAACTTATAAAAGCCAGGACAGTTTCTAAAATAATCCCGATTTCTGTCTCTCTCACTCTAACGCTCTTCATTCTCTTTGTCGTTTTTCTTCTTTTTCCTACCTCCCCTCTCTGCTCTCTTTGTTTCTTTCTTTTTTCTAATATACTCACATTTTTCTCCATTCTTCCAATATACTTTAATTTTTCTCTCTTTCTCTTTCTTCTCTTCTTATACCCCTGCTCCTCCCCTTTCTTCTCCTCTGCCCACGATTCCCTATCTCCTTCCTACTCTTCTCCTTCCCTCCTCATACCCTCTTCCTCTGGCCCTTCCCTCCACGTGACCACTCCTCCTTTTCCCCGTCCTCTTCTCTCTGTCTCCCCCCCCCTCACCTTTTGGGTCTCATCTCCTTCTTCCCCTCTCTCCCCCATCCCCTTTCCGCGCCTCCTACCGCCTCCACTTTGAGCCCCATCTTCTTCTTCCTCTCCCTCCCTCCCCCCATCCTCTTTCTTCGCCTCTTCCCCCCTCCTCTTTTGGCCCCCATCTCCTTCTTCCTCCTCGCCCCCCCCCCCCCCCTCAATTATTGGGCTCCATCTCCTTCTGCCCCTCCCTCCCTTAATCCTTTTTTCCCTCGCCCTCCCCCCCTCAACGTCTGTGCCCCATCTCCTTCCCCTCCCTCCCCCCATCCTCTTCCTTCGCCTCCTCCTTCACCCCAACCTCTTCCTTCGCCTCCTCCCTCCCCCCATCCTCTTCCTTCGCCTCCTCCCTCCCCCCAACCTCTTCCTTCGCCTCCTCCCTCCCCCCAACCTCTTCCTTCGCCTCCTCCCTCCCCCCAACCTCTTCCTTCGCCTCCTCCCTCCCCCCAACCTCTTCCTTCGCCTCCTCCCTCCCCCCAACCTCTTCCTTCGCCTCCTCCCTCCCCCAACCTCTTCCTTCGCCTCCTCCCTCCCCCCAACCTCTTCCTTCGCCTCCTCCCTCCCCCCAACCTCTTCCTTCGCCTCCTCCCTCCCCCCAACCTCTTCCTTCGCCTCCTCCCTCCCCTCAACCTCTTCCTTCGCCTCCTCCCTCCTCCACTTGTGGCCCCATCTCCTTCTGCCCCTTCCTTCCCCCCCCCCCTCCCCCACCGCGCTCAAGAAGGCGGTGGCTGAAGTATGCGACCGATCTCCATCTCTCCTTCCGCGTGGCAGTTCATGCGGGGAGCAACAGAAGTTTGGGGGAGGCTCGTGATTCAAGCTTTTTTTTAAGGGGGGAAGGGGAGGCAGAGTGAAAAGAGAGGGGATAGGGAGTGGAAAGTGGGGGATAGAGGAAAGGAAAGGGAGAGGGTGAGAAAGGGGAAGGGCTAGAAAGTAGGAAGAGAAGAATCTATATAGATGGAGACATGAAAAGAAGAGGGAGCGATTAGTGAGAAGGGAGGGATCGAGGGAGAGAATAGAGATAGAGGGGAAATGGGGAGGAGGTGAGGAGTGGGAAGGGAGGGATCCAAGGAGGGAGTGGCGAGAAAAGGAAAGGGGAAGTAAAAGTTTGATCAAAATGAGAAGGAAGATACAAGGGAAGAGGAGAGGGGAAAGGAAGTGAAGAGAGCAAAGGTAAATTGAGGGAAAGAGAAACGGGAAAAGGAAACGCTGGAAAGCAGGTTGAAGAGAATACAGGCTATGAGAGACGAGGAGTTAAGGGAACAAAGGAAGAGGCTAAGGAGAATTGATAGGAGAAGAGGGAGAGAAGGAATGAGAAAGGCAGCAAGAAGAGAAAGAGGAGAAAAGATGGGAGGGAGGAATGAGAGAAGACAGGGGGGGGGGGGGGAAAGTCAAGACATTAACAGTGGGAGTAAAGAGAGCTGAGGGGGAAAGAAACAGCGACATGGGAGAAAGGGAAAAGAATCAGACAGAATAAGGCCAACCAACAAACGCCCCCCCCCCCCCCCCCAAAAAAAAAAAAAAAAAGATCCGTAGACTCCGAGCGTGTGATGAAGTTGGTCGGAGCAGCTTCCACGGCTGTTATACGGCTGGGAAGAGGTTATATCGGCCTCGTAAATAAATCATTCACCGGCGGGGAGGCCCAGCATGCTCTTCTCTTACCTCTCTCCCCCACTCCCCCAACCCCCTCCTCCTCCTCTCTGCCCCACTCCCCTAACCCCCTCGCCCTACTCTCTCCCTCACTCCCCTCATCTTCCTCTCTCCCTCACTCCCCTCATCTTCCTCTCTCCCTCACTCCCCTCATCTTCCTCTCTCCCTCACTCCCCTCATCTTCCTCTCTCCCTCACTCCCCTCATCTTCCTCTCTCCCTCACTCCCCTCATCTTCTTCTCTCCCTCACTCCCCTTATCTTCCTTTCTCCCTCACTCCCTCCATCCTCCTCTCTCCCCCACTCCTCTAACCCCCTCACCCTACTCTCTAACCTCTCTCTCCCTCACTCCCCTCATCTTCCTCTCTCCCTCATCTTCCTCTCTCCCTCACTCCCCTTATCTTCATTTCTCCCTCACTCCCTCCATCCTCCTCTCTCCCTCACTCCCCTAACCTCCCTCCCTTCTTACCCTCCCTCCCCCACCTCCTCCCCGACGCCAATCTTCCCCATCGCTGCCTTTCCTCCTCCTCTTTTTTTGCAAGAATACCAAGTGTGAACAAGAAAACGGTGGATCGAGGTGGAAAAAGTGGAATGGAACGAAAGAGGGAAGAGAAGAATGGGATGATTTTTTTTTTAAATAAATATAAATCAAACGTAAGCAAAAGAACAGACAAGAAGAAACAATCCATCTATCCATCCATCTATCTGTCTGTCTGTCTGTCTGTCTGTCGATTGGTTGGTTGGTTGTTTGGTTGGTTAGTCGATCGATCGGTCTATCTATCCATCTATCCATCTATCTGTCTGTCTGTCTGTCTGTCTGTCGATTGGTTGGTTGGTTGGTTGGTTGGTTAGTCGATCGATCGGTCTATCTATCCATCTATCCATCCATCTGTCTGTCTGTCTGTCTGTCTGTCTGTCTGTCTGTCTGTCTGTCGATTGGTTGGTTGGTTGGTTAGTCGATCGATCGGTCTATCTATCTATCTATCTATCTATCTATCTATCTATCTATCTATCTATCTATCTATCTATCTATCCATCTACCTACCTATCTACCGACCTCCTTACTTATCTATCTACACTAAGGAGAACACAGAGACAACACAATCAAACCATCGATCCTAATTCACTCCTAAAAAGGCCCCTAATCCTCCCAACCCCCCCCCCCCCCCAACCCACCCTAAAACTAAAATAAAATCTGGGATAAAACGCCGATAACAATATGGGCGAAATGGAAACTAGAAAAAAAAAAATTGATTAAAAAAAAAAAAGAATTGTTGGGTATAAGATATAGAATCATGCCAACGCTTTGAAAAATCAAATATTAAAACAAATATATAATAAACAACTACAATACCAGATCAAAATTGAGTGAAGAAATGAACCATGAAACGCAAAAAAACAAAGCCAGGGTACCCCCCCCCCCTCTCCCGACGACAGCGAGAGAGCAAACACAGGTGTATATGCATGACGACGACCTGCTGTGTCAAT
>NC_061852.1:10815659-10823159 GCF_019202785.1 Penaeus chinensis | reverse complement strand
ACAATGCATGTTCTTTTGTCCCACAGCACGACCCCCTCCCACTCCCGCTGTCCTTTCACGAAGCCGAAATCTCTCGAGCACAACTACAGCACTTTCTTCTTCCTCCTTCTCTTCTTCCTTTTTCTCTTCCTCCTTTTTCTTCTCTTAATCCTCGTCCTCTCTACGACCTCCTCTTCCTCTCTTTCTCTTCCTAATTCTCATATTCCTCCCTCTTCCTCCTCTATTCCTCTTCCTCCTTCTCCTCCCTCCCCTTTTTCTTTTTCCTCCACCTCCTTCACCCCCTCCCCCAAAGCCTTTCTTACCCCCCTCCCCTCCTCTCCCCATCCCACTCAACACAGGCTCAAAAGAAGTCGTCGCCTTCAACCACAACTTCACAACTCTCCTCGACACCCCTGAAGACACGACCACCCACGTACCACCTATGAACCTACGACCTACGCCTCCCCTCCCCTCCCCACGACCTACGACACAAACGACTTCCCCCGAGCATGCCACGCACGACAGATGAGAGCGCCCGCCATAAATTGCCCAGGCGTCACTTTGCCATGCTGGGGCCAGGCACGACCTGCGCCGCCATGCGTTCACTTCACCTGTCATGGCTGCCTGCTTCTCCTGGGACGGGAGGGGGGGGGGTCAGGAAGGGGAAGGGAGGATAGAGAGGATGAGGGGTAAGAGGAGAGGAAAGGGAGGACAGGGAGGAAGAGAGTAAAACATGAGGGAATGGAGGACAGAGAAGAAGGTAAGAGAAGAGGGAAGGAAGGACATAGAGAAAGAGGGTAAGAGAAGGACTAGGAGAAGTGGGAAAAGAAGCAGAAATGGGGAAGGAGAAGGTGAGAAAGAGAGACATAAGGCAAGAAAAGAGGAAAGGGTAGGAATGGGAATTGGGAAGGGAGGCTAGTGGGGAAAGGAGACGAAATAAATGACGATAACGAGCGGAAGAAGAGGTGGGAAACCGGAAACGAGAAGAAAGAGAAAAGAAAAAGGTAGAAACACCGCAAATAAAGGAAGGGCAACGAAACTAAACGAATAAAAAAAAGGTATGAAAACTGAAGAAAAAAAAAAGAAAGAAGAAGAGAGTACAAGGGGAAGAATTTGAGAAAGTGAAGAAAGGGCCCGGAAAGAGAGGAACAAAAGGGAAGCGGTTGAGGACAGAAGGGAATGGACAATAAGTAAAGAACTAGTGGACAGGCCAGAAGCATGAAATGAAGACAGCAGAAAGGAACATTAGGAACGGAGGGGGGGGGGGGGGGGGGAGAAACGGAGACAGAGTTGGGGAGGAATGGACAAGGTTAAACAAGGAAAAGTTGGAGATGAGAAATGAAACGTGGACAGAGACAGAAATTAGCGTAAAAACATTTATGTACGATACATTTCAGTTACACAAGGTAAATAAAGAACCGTTAACAGAAGTGGTAAAGGAAATATTTAGATACACATGAAAAGAGAAGATATATGAAACATATAGACTGACTGACAGATAGATACACAGACATATAGAGAGATAGATAGATAGATGCATAGATAGATACCTAGATAGAGTATTATAACTAATACTTAAATAACAAAAACATTCGTCAACATGAGAAAATAGCTTTTAAAAGGGGAATCTTACAGTCAAGACAATTAAACTCTAGCAGATGGTTCTAATTACTGAAGGAAGTTCAAGAGATAATGATGCCCCCCCCCAAAAAAAAAAAGAGAGAAAAACTCATTTGTATACAGCTCATGATAAGTGGAAGAACCAAACCACCATAAAAATGGCCATTATAAGACTAAGCTAATGACCACCGCGATCTATCGTCAAAGGGGAGTTACTAACTAGAATAAACCCACTGTGGACAGCCCATACGATAGCAACGACCGACAACAGAGGACGGTTTAGCCAAGAACAACGGCCTCTGTGGTTGCTGTAGCAGGTGGAGCGACCCTGACAGCTGGCGCAGATAAAGCAATCAAGCCACGGCAAGCCTCAATGCCCTTCGAGGGACCTTGCATTAGTCGAAAAGCCCAACTCACACCGTTACCACCTGACCAGCTCTCTCTCTGAACTCGTCGCACTGTTGCCAGCTAAAATGATATCCTGTTTACCAGAATAGGTCTATTCATTTAATCACACGCACACACAACACACACCCATACACATTCACACACACATATACATATACATATACATACATACATATATATACATATAAATAAACATACACACCACACACACAGACACACACACACACACACACACACACACACACACACACACACACACACACACACACACATATATATATATATATATATATATATATATATAGGCTGTGCACTAACGAGTTCCCCGCCCTGAAATTTTCTTCGTCCTTTCTTTCACACCGGTTCCGGCTTCCATTCTCTCCGTTCTGTTCTTAAAAGGAATTACTAATCTTTAGGTCACGCTCGACTGGCCACGCCACCACGATCGCCTCCTGGACACGCTTTGCACTAATCCATCCACAAAAGGCAAAGATTTTTCAACGGAACACCAGGGCAAGAATTCAAATCATATCTGCCGCTTAACGGTGCTTGGGTACCACGATATTTCACTGCAGACGAGGTCGTGTTACATATCAGGATTGATATATGCATTACTTGGATGAATGTATGTGTATGTGTGTATCTTAGTATGTATGTATGAATTAATGCATGAATGTATGAATGTATGGATAGATGGATGGATGGATGGACGGAAGGATGCGTATGAATGTATGAATGTATGAATGTATGAATGCATTCATACATTCACACACACACACACACACACACACACACACACACACACACACACACACACACACAACCAAACACACACAAATTATATATATATATATATATATATATATATATATATATACATATTATATATCTATCTATATATACATTTATATATATATATATATATATATATATATATACATATTATATATCTATCTATATATATACATTATATATATAATATATATATATATATATATATATATATATTATATATATATATATAATATACACACATACATACATACATTTATATATATACATACAGGCAGACATATATACATAAACACATACACACACACACACAAATAGATAGATAGATAGGTAGATGTAGATAGATACATACATATATACATACGCACGTACGTACGTACATACATACATACAGACATACATACGTACATACACATATGTATGTGTGTGTGTGTGTGTGTGTGTGTGTGTGTGTGTGTGTGTGTGTGTGTGTGTGTGTGTGTGTGTGTACGTGCGTGCGTGTGTGTGTGTGTGTGTGTGTGTGTGTGTGTGTGTGTGTGTGTGTGTGTGTGTGTGTGTGTGTGTGTGTGTGAGTTCATGTGCGTGTGTATGTGTATGCCTGTGTCCATATATGTGTGTGTGTGTGTGTGTGTGCCCGTGTCCATGCATGTGTGCGTGTGTATGTGTGTGCCCGAGTCCATGCATGTGTGCGTGCGTGACAACACTGAAGTTACTGTAGATACGCACACATACGCATCGCTCCCTCCCGGACGAAGCAGGTAAAATAACGACGCTTGATGATAAAAAATTGGCACAATCAGCCGATTCGAAAATATGCAAGACGAAAGTAACTTCACCAACTGAAAATCAAATATACAAATAAGACGCGGCGAGGGAAGGAAGCGCAGACACGACGCTATCCCAGTAATGACTAAATCCGGCGTAAATTACAGAGGCAGACGCGGGGACATTGTTTTTTTCATGACGTAATCGACCTGGCCTTGGTGCATCAACGCCCGCGCTGCATCTCGATCTCCCCCGCTAATTACTTTTATGGAAGTAGGTCTCTGGTCTTAAGAAAGGTGGGAGGGGGGGGGGGGGGCAATCACAAAGGTCAGGCAACCGCGCGACCTAGCAAGGTAAGAAAGGAAGGGACGGGATCTCGGGTCGTGACAGGTACTATCACAGGTCACGCTGAATGGGGACAGGGGCATGGGCATGGCTGAGTAGGAGAGAGGGGTTGCAAGGCTGATCCAAGAAGATACATGCAAACTGCGTCCGAAGAATAAGAACTTTTTGAGGTTATTCTACTGACTTCGTGTACAAGAAGTGTTTGAAGCGACCTTCCTAGATTTTCTAATACAAGGCAGGGGAAAAAGGAAAGCACACGCCCCCCCCCCCCCCCCCCCGGACAGAAACAGGAACTATTCTCGTCCAGGAAAAGAACCCGCCAGTATCTCAGGAAAGATGTTGTCATTCGGAGGACAAAACAGGGATAACGACAAAGTTAATTTCAACCGACAGAGGCATTTTACACAAAAAAACATGTAGGAGCATGGGTCAATTTAGGGACAAAGAACCAACCAAGAGAGACATTGATCAGCAGGAGACAGTGCCAGACGCAGGGACAGGGGCAGAGCAGCGCCACAACAGTGCCATTGAGTGAGCAGGCGAAGAAGAGGCAGCGCGACCTCTCCCCGCACGAGACAAAAGCTTCTAAATAAGGGTCGCGACATGAACAAAGGGGCCGAAAGGAGTCTTCGCGGGGGAGGGGGAGGCGCCAGGGGGGAAGGGGGAGCGTCGTGGATGAGGCAGGGGCAGGGGATGGAAAGGGGGCGGGGGCAAGGGTCACCGTTGTTGTCTCTACGCGTCGGAGCAGAAACACGAAGCCTTTTTGAGGGGGGGGGGGGGGGGGGGGGCTCGGCCGCTGCACACGACACGCTAATATAACTAATGCTTTACATGCCCGCGCGGGAAGACAAAAGAATTCCCCAGCAGCGGGTTTTATGGGCCGGAAGAATTAATTATCTGTTTGATTAATCTCAGGAGCTCCTTCTGTCCTAGCCGAAGCAGGCAAGGAGAAGGAGGGGCAGGGGGAGGGTCCGCGGCATCAAAGGGTAAAGCTCCTTTCGCTGACGCCTCGCTGCCTGATGCTCCTTCCTGACGCGCACTTCGAAGGGCTTAATAACCCGGAAGTAACCGCATGATGGATAAAAGTCTCGCCGGCGATCGTCCGTTCGCGCTGGCCTGCCTCTCCCCCCCCCCTCTCTTCTTCCCTCCCTCCCTCCTTCCCTCCTTCCCTCCATCGGAGAACCGGAACGGCCTCTCCCTCCGTCATATGGAACAGCGCATAATGACATAGTGAGAGGCCGTCCCGCCCTTCCGCTCGCGAGGACGTTATGAACCTCATTTACATATGACAGTAACCCTTTACGTGCAGCCGCTTGCTCGCGCCCGCCGGCCCTTTGTGCCGCCGTCGCCGCCTCGCCGCCCGTGCCATCCGACGAGGCGTTTGTGCCGCCGTCCCGAGGGCGTGCCGCGTCTCGTTATCTCGGCTGCGTAAATCGTCCCGGCGTCAACTTTGCGTCGGCGAAAATTGCTTTCTCATGCAGGTGTGTTTCTCATTCGTTATGGCTGCTTGGGAGGGTCGAAGACGTGTTGGAAATTGGGTGAATTGTGCTGCAGGGCCGGCCGGGCTGTCTGGGTTGGCTCGAAAGAAAAGGAGGGATACCCTCGGCGCTTTTAATTTTGTGATTAATAATGACAGCAGTAACCCTATAAAATTCCATTGTATTATTATCATTATTATCATTATTATTATTATTATTATTATTATTATTATTATTATTATTATTATTATTATTATTATTATCATTATTATTATTATTATTACCATTATCATTATTATTGTTAATACTACTACTACTACTACTACTTCTACTACTACTACTGCTACTACTACTAATAATAATAATGAAAACAATAATCAACATCATCATCATCATCACCGTCGTCATGGTAACAATAATAATAATAATAAACATGATAATGATAATGATAATAATAATAATAACAATAATAATAATAACAATAACAATAATAATAATAATAATAATAATAATAATAATAATAATAATGATAATAATGAAGATTATAATAATAATAATAATAATAATAATAATAACAAAAATCACGATAGGTAATAATAATGATGAGATGTAAATATATAATAATAAAATAATAAAAAATTAATAATAAAATAATAAAAAAAATAAATAATTATAAATAAAAAAAAACAATAATAATAATAATTAAAAAAATATTAAATAATAAAAAAATAAATTTGTAATTGAAAAAAAAAACAATAACAAAAATATTAAAAACAAAATCCCAGCAGCAAACCTCCAGCGAAATGCCCCAAAAATCCTTACCCCCCCCCCCCTTGCCCTTCCCTTACTTCCCTTCCCCAAAATGTCCTCCCCCCTAAGGCCCCCCCTTTACCCCTAGCCCCATCCCCATCCCCGCGAGGAGGAAGAAAATCCTTCTGGATATCGCTGAAGTGGGCCGGGAGCGGGATGGGGGGGGGGGGGGGGATGGGAGAGAGGTCCCTTTTGGGGGATTTCCGTGTCTCCTGAGGGGGGGGGGGAGGGGAGGGGTCTGTTACTGATCAGATTGAGGCTGACCCATGTCGTCGTTCCTTGCCTCTGTTCATCCTTTCCTCCACATTTGGCATTCCTTCCTGTTTTCGTTCTTTGTTGTTTGTTTTCACATTTGTCTGTTTTTCCTTTTTTTTCCTTCTCTTCCCTTTCTTTCTCTTCACATCCTTTCCTTCCCTTGCCTTGCCTTGCCTTGCCTTGCCTTGCTTCTGGCTTGCCCTTTCCTTGCCTTGGTTGCCCTTTCCTTCCCTTTTTTTTTCCTTTCCTTTCCTTTCCTTTCTTCCTTCCCTTTCCCCTTTCCCCCTTTCCTTTACCTTGCATTTCCTTGCCCTCATTTCTCTTTTCTTTAATTACCTTCGACCCAAAAAATGTTATAAGTATTTTTGGTAAAAAATATCATTAAGCTTATTGTGTAGGTATTTATTTTTTAAAAGTTTTCATGACGGGAAAAATTGCAGCCAGAACTATGATAAATTTACTCAAAAAAAAGGAAAAGGAAAAAGAAAACAACATCCCTGTTTCATTAACACAAACACGTCGCATTTTTATACATTATACTACATGGAAAGGATAGATAGATAGAAAAAGAAGAGAGGAGAGAGAGGGGGAGAGGGAGGAGAGAGAGAGAAGGAGAAGAGAGAGGGGGGAGAGAGAGGAGGAGATGAGATGGAGAGAGAAGAGAGGGTTTGATCAAAACATCCTTCTCGAGGTAAGCGGCATAAGGCTGACTCCAAAACACTTGGAATGATGTTATGACTGAATAATGATTTAAACATTTCTAAGACACTTACAGACAATAGGCCTTCCTCGGCAGGGGAATAATAACTTGACCTAGGACTAGCACCCTAATTCCCAGATTTTTCGTTTTAGGCCTTGCTAAAAGAGGGGCAGGCACTTTGGCTAGTTTAAAATTAGGTTTAGATGAGGGAGCGGGTAGGGTTTGGTTTGGGTTTGGAGGTGTTGGGTGGGGGTTTGGGGGGTGAGTGAGAGTGAGGGAGTGAGTGGGGGGGAGTGGGTGAGGGGTGTGGGGTGAGTGAGTGGTGGGGGTGAGTGATGGTGATGTGAG
>NC_061852.1:10809956-10812456 GCF_019202785.1 Penaeus chinensis | reverse complement strand
GAGCGGATAGAGTGGAGTGAGGCAAGGATGGAGTGGGGGTGTGCAAGGGAGGGTCTAGAAAAAAGGAAAAGCGATCAATATAAGAGGAATCAAAATATGGAAACAGAGAAGGCATGGGCAAGATGAAAATGGAGATGAAGCAATGAAGTAGGTAGAAAAGGAAAAGATGGAGAGATAATGAGGAAACAAGAGAGAGAAAGAGAATGATACATACATACATGCATATATATATATATATATATTCATAAATATATATACATATATAAATAAATTTACACACACACACACACACACACACACACACACACACACAGCCATTCATTCCACTGCAGGACATAGGCCTCTCTCAATTCACTATTGAGAGGTTACATGGCAGTGTCACCCTTGCCTGATTGCATGCCCTTCCTAATCAATCGCGGTTCCATGCGCTAACACTTGTGCCACGGCGGTGACTTCCCCTGCAACACCTGCGTTTGACTTTTCATATGTCGTTTTCTCGGACTCGAGCCAGCAGTCAGGCATTTTACGACTACCGCGGCGGGGAATTGAACTCGGGACCACAAGGGTCGGAGGCCATTGCTCTAACCACTGGACCATCGCGGCAGTCATAAATATATATATATAAATATATATATATATATATATATATTTATTACATACATATACAAAATATATCCAAATTCAGACGAGCTCATATCATGTTAAAACAAATATATATATATATATATATATATATATATATAACTACACAAATAACATACAAAAACAAAATATTTCAAACATCCACACAGAAAAAAAAAGTACACAATCAACCAAATCGTCCAGTTAAACTATCAAAAAATAACAAACGGTTCGCGAGAAAGTCCACGCCGTATTTACACATCGACAGTCAACGATTCACAATACATCGCTAAGTATCCTGTTCATTATAACGAAGACGAAGCACGCGAGCACAAGCACAAGCCGCCCTGCAGTAGTCACAGTGATTTTTCGATCGGATGATGGCACTGTTCATGGAAAACCGCCAGGCCACAGGGAGGCACCGGGACGCACGGACACGCTCAGTCACAGGACAAGGAGTATTAATAGATTGATTAATAGGTGGACAGACAGATACGTTGATGGATGGATGGATGGATGGAACGAGTACACACACACACACACACACACACACACATATATATGCATACATATAAAGTATCTGCCAAAACCTAACCATGGCGACCCCATATATATATATATATATATATATATATATATATATATATATATAATACACACACACACACACTTACATACATATATATGTATGTATATATGTATCTATATCTATATTATACATAAATATATATCTATATCTATATTATACACAATACATATATATCTATATCATAATAAATATATATAAACATAATAAATATATATAAACATTATATATATATATATATATATCATACACAAACACGCACACGCACAAATACATAAACACACACACACACACACACACACACACACACACACACACACACACACACACACACACACACACACACACACACAATAAATATATATATATATATATATATATATATATATATATATATATATATATGGACACACACACGCGCCGAGTGAGAAAGAGAGAGTTGATAAAATACTAAATTAATCTTATATTTCAAAATCTTACCTACGGATCGAACCTTTTCCACGTAGTACAGGGACGGCGACAAAGAAGTTTACATGAATTCGTTTACTAGGTTACATTTTGGAGGAAATGTCTAAGCTATGTAAATTCAGTCTCGGTAATTATGCATCAGTGTATTAAGGAATAATGCACATTCTACAGTGCACACAATGCCCATTTGTCCGAATCTTCGAGCAAACCGATAATATACTGAGCCAATCGCTTGGGAAAATCATATTATTATAATTATTATTATTATTATTATTATTATTATTATTATTATTATTGTTGTTGTTGTTATTATTATTATTACTATCATTATTTTCATTATTACGATTATCACTTATTTATTATTACTGCCATTAACACCATTGCATTACTGATATTATGATAATATTATTGTTATTATTACTACTATTTAATTTTCTTATTGTTTAAATTTATCATCATCACCATCATTATCATCATTATTATCGTTTTCGTTATCATCATTATTGTTATCATTATTAAAATCATATTTATTCTTATTCTTCTTATCATTATTATGATCTTTATTATTATCGTCGCTATTATTATCATTGTCATTATTACCATTATTATTATCCTCGCTATCATTATCATTGTCATTATTATCATTATCATCATCATCATCATCATCATTATCATTATTATCAATATCATAATCATCATTATCTTAATTTGTCATTATCATTATCACTATAATTATCATTATTATTATTATTATTATTATTATTATTATTATTATTATTATTATTATCATTATTATTGTTCCTATTATTATTATCATTATCATTA
>NC_061852.1:10797456-10799956 GCF_019202785.1 Penaeus chinensis | reverse complement strand
TGGCAAACCGTTTCCTTAAGCCACAAATTGCCGCCGCTCGGAGCCCATCGAGGCGTCGCGAATCCACAGCGACGTTTTTGGATCATGATCTCTTGGCCTCGTCCGCCCCTCCCCCCCCCCCCCTCCCCCCCCTCCCTCAGCAGAACGAACAAAAAAGGGGTTGGACAGCGACCCTCCACGCACGCACACGCACTCAAGGAGAGAAAAAATGAAAGGAAAAGAAGGCGAAGAAGCTTAAAGCAATATAAAAAACCAATAACAATAACAACAGCAACAGCAATTCTCGTGACCTTAGCCTCTCCTGCTGCCCCCCCCCCCCCCAATTCCCGCCCTCCCCTCCTCCATCCCTCCACAAGAACACCTAAAATCCTATCTTTGAGCTCCCTGCGAAAGGGGGGGAAGGGGGGGAGTGTGCGTTCTACCCCCTGATTACCCTTAAGGTATAATATGATAACAACTTAGCCACCCTGTTGGGATTGCTCTGGCGAGGTGGGGAAAACAGAAGTTAGGATAGGTGGTCAAGCCAGACTCACTCACTCACTCACTCACTCACTCACTTCTCTTCTCTTTTTTTTTCTTTTCTTTTCTCTTCTCTTTTTTTTTTCTTTTCTTTTCTCTTCTTTTCTTCCTTTCCTTTCCTGTCCCTTCCTTTACCATCTCTTCTCTACTCTTCTTTTCTCTCTCTCTCTCTCTCTCTCTCTCTCTCTCTCTCTCTCTCTCTCTCTCTCTCTCTCTCTCTCTCTCTCTCTCTCTCTCTCTCTCTCTCTCTCTCTCTCTCTCTCTTACAGAAATTACCTGCATTATAATGGCAAGTATTTAGGGTGATGATAGGGCACTGGTAAAAGGTGCTTTTTATATTAATGTAGTACTATATGGTCCAAAATAACAAACTGTCTACACATTGAATTTAAAAATCAAAATTTAATAAAACTGTATCAACGCCACCATTATAAGGATCATCAACCCCTCTTCATGGTCATTATCATTGGTACCAACAAAACAAAATACCCCCTAAAAATCACTGACAGGCAAAAAAAATAAAAAATAAATAAATAAATAATAAGAAAAATAAAAAAATCTGAACTAAACCGCAGGAAATGATACGGGCAAAACAACCCATAATTTCCCCGTCAAAACACTGGAAACGTCTCCATACTGATTACAGGAAATGCTTCCTTTTGTATTCGTTAATTCTATATTATTTATTTAACCTTTACTGAGAAAAAAATGAGAATGAAAGAATTATTCTGTGTGTAAAGGGTGTGAATCAATAGCGCATTTGGGTGAATGATATTGATCACATACGATCTGCGGCTTATGTGCTTGGTAATAATTATTGTTTTGATTCCACTCATCTGTCTTCCTTTATTATTTGCTATCCTTTGTTTCTAATCGATTCCCTTTCCTTCCTCGAGCCTCTTACTC
The DNA here is from genome assembly GCF_019202785.1 of Penaeus chinensis. Lineage (NCBI taxonomy): Eukaryota > Metazoa > Arthropoda > Malacostraca > Decapoda > Penaeidae > Penaeus > Penaeus chinensis. The sequence goes on along the minus strand of NC_061852.1, from coordinate 10,798,531 downwards.
ACCCCAATCCCTCACCTGTTTCCGCTTCACATTGTACCTTTACTTCTAATCCTACTTCTGCCTTTAATTCCATGCACGATCCTCCTTTCCCCCCTTCCAACCCTTCCCTCCTCTCTCTTTCGTCCCTAATTCGCTCCTCCCGAACCCCTATCATCATCCAGTCTTCCCATGTCCCCTTCCTTCCTCGCGTCTCCCTTCCTCCCTCCCTTCCCTCACTTTTCTACCTGTTCCCTCCCTCATTCACTCACTCTGATTGATACCCGACCATAACCTCGGCGAATATAACGCTCAAACGTCATAAAAACCCGGGATCTACAACGCGCATACTTCCTGCCAAGTATATCCAGAGGGGGCGGGGAGTTGCAAGAGGGGGTGGAGTATAACGGGTGGGGGGGGGTGTATACAGGGAGAGGTGGATCCGAGGTGGATAATTGGGTGGGGGCGGAGGGGAGTGTAGACGAGGGAGGCGGATCCGACAGGAAGAGAAGGAAAAAAAACAGATAGATATTTTTTTTTAATGTATCTATTGGGAAGGGTGATAAAGCGGGAAGAGATGAGGGGAGGGAGGGACAAAAGGATGTGTCACCTGGTAAAGGGGAGGGACAAGTGGAGGGGAATGGCAGGGTAGGTGAAGGGGAAGTTTGAAATAGTAATTGAAATCGTTTTTTAAGGACATAACAAGTTTACGGTAAATAGACTGTATAGTGATTCAGCGCAATAATTTTAGCTTAGTCTCTTGATAGGAAGCATGCGGGAAGGAAAGAAAGAGAAAAAAAATGTGTCATTTGGAGAGAGAGAGGAGGGAAGAGATAGGGAGAAAAGAAAGGGAAGAAGGAAGAAAAAATGTGCAGATACACCAGTAATTAAAGTCTTCCCTTCGTTTTAAAGGGAATATTCATTTCCATCCTCCATTATCGCTGTTTCATCACTTCACTATGGATTCCCATGTCCGTATTCTCATTTATCTCTTTCTTTCTCTCTCTCTCTCTCTCTCTCTCTCTCTCTCTCTCTCTCTCTCTCTCTCTCTCTCTCTCTTCTCTCTCTCTCTCTCTCTCTCTCTCTCTCTCTCTCTCTC
>NC_061852.1:10782456-10787456 GCF_019202785.1 Penaeus chinensis | reverse complement strand
GAATGAATGAATGAATGAATGAATGAATGCATGCATGCATGAATGATTGAATGAATGAATGTGTATATATATGTGTGTGTATATATATATATATATATATATATATATATATATATATATATATATGCCGCATATATATGTATAAATATATGTATGCATGCATACATTATATATATATATATATATATATATATATATATATATATATATATACACATATATACACACACACACACACATAAACACACATATATATGCAGAGAGAGAGAGAGAGAGAGAGAGAGAGAGAGAGAGAGAGAGAGAGAGAGAGAGAGAGAGAGAGAGAGAGAGAGAGAGAGAGAGAGAGAGAGAGAGAGAGAGAGAGCGAAAGGGGGGGGGGTGAATGACTGAAAAATGGATAAAGTCGGAATACTTATCAAAAGTATAAAAGAAGGAAAACCAAAAAGGAAAAAAGGAAAACCCAGCATAAGAGAATTCCCAGGACAAGGCTGCCCGGTGATTAAACCCCGCCCCCTCCTCCTCCCCTCCCCAACCCCCAACCTCATGCACAGGTGGTCTCTCTTGACAGTTGGCCGCGTCCAGCATGCGGGTAACTGCACATAACGACAACACGTGTCCTGAGTGGCCGCCTGGGAGCATGGTCGTCGGCACGGGCAGGGCAGGAGGACCATCTGCCAAGGTAAGGGAAGACAAGGAGACCCATCTGGCAGGGTACAAGACAGGGAGACCAGTTTGGCATCGAAGGGAGACATGCAGACTCATCTAGCAAGGCAAACAGAGAGAGAAAAAATCATTTGGCAGGGAGGGAAGACTTGAAAACCATCTGGCAGGGAAAAGGAATGCATGGAGCCCCATCTAGCACGTAGGAAAGATATTAAAACCATCCGGCAGGTAAAGATGACCACGGAGGAGAAAGCAAGGGAGACCTCATGTCACAGGGTACGAAAAGACGGGGAGACACATCTGGTAAAAAAAATCCTTCTGGGTGCAGGAAGTCGAGAAGTCCCATCTGGCAAGGAAGAGAGAGAGAGCAAACTCCAACTGGCAGGGTACAGGAAGACAGAGACACCCACCTGCCCAGGCAAGATGGAAGAAGGGATCATGTGTCATGACACAGCGGAGCACGGGGACAGGGTGGAGGGTATTTGCCATAATATGGTGAGGCGATTGGCCACGTGTCGCGAGAGGGATTCCATTGCCAGGGTGTGGGAAAGCAGCTTCGGCTTTTTGAATAAACAAGCACAGCGCAAGGCAGGAATGCACAGGAAGTTAGAGTTGATGAAAAGAAAAATATATTATAAGACACACAAAGAATGCGGATACAAGTCGGGCATCAAAACGCACACATATACAAACTCTCTCTCTCTCTCTCTCTCTCTCTCTCTCTCTCTCTCTCTCTCTCTCTCTCTCTCTCTCTCTCTCTCTCTCTCTCTCTCTCTCTCATACATACACACACACACATACATATACACACATACACACATACATACATACACACACACACACACACACACACACACACACACACACACACACACACACACACACACACACACACACACACACACAGCAAAGAAACCAATCAAATTCCACAACCAAACGGCGCATAACGTTCCATACGCCAAAAAAAACGTTGGTCTAAAGAACAACACGAAGAAATCGCTCGAAATTACCATCGAGACTGATAGGGTCAACAAATAAACAAACAGCCATTCACATCCCAAACAAATCGCGCCTCGGACTCAGAAATCAAGCGTCGAAAATAAGGAAAAAGGGGACGCATAATAATGACACAATATTGCCGCTGATTGGTGTTGCCGTGTTGCCCAAGTGCTGTTTCTATGAACGCTGGTGGCGGGCGCGCTGGTAATGGAGAGAGCATTGGTATTCAGGTGCGTCGTGCTGATGGCTGGGTACAGTACAGTATATGTGTGCCAAGGAATGCTCGAAGGCAGCGCCGAGGAGGCCCCGTCATGAAACTTATAGCGTTCGCGGAGTTTGCATGACCACAGGGCCACATTGATCATGTATGGTGAGAGGTGCAAGCTTTCATGCACGCCCCTCCGCCCACACCGGCGCCTTACCCACTCGTTTATGCATGATAGAAATATCCAATCAACTACCGAATAATGACATTAATTTAGCTTCTTCTAGACACTTTTTACTTGTTTCTTGATTTACACCTTCCCTTTTCTGTTCATAGGTATATTTGGATGATGTGCGTGCGTGTGTATGTGTATGAGTGTGTATGTGTGTGTGTGTGTGTGTGTGTGTGTGTGTGTGTGTGTGTGTGTGTGTGTGTGTGTGTGTGTGTGTGTGTGTGTGTGTGTGTTTGTTTGTGTGTGAGTTTGTGTGTGTGTGTATGTGTATGTGTGTGTGTGTGTGTGTGTGTGTGTGTGTGTGTGTGTGTGTGTGTGTGTGTGTGTGTGTGTGTGTGTGTGTGTGTGTGTGTGTGTGTGTGAGTGTGAGTGTGAGTCTGAGTCTGAGTCTGAGTCTGAGTCTGAGTCTGAGCGTGAGCGTGACCGTGTGCGTGTACGGAGAGGGTTAAGATTATGATTATGAGTACGACTGTGAGTATGTGTATCGTATGCATATGTATATGTATGTATATATCTATAGGTACGTTCTTCAGCTGCCCATCTTCCCTCTTTCCCTCTCCTTCAACCGACGCCTCCACTTAACCCCATCCCTCCCCCATCTCTCCCCCATCCCTCCCCCATCCCTTCTCCTTGACCCCGGAGCATGTCGGAGCAACATTCCCAAGAAAACTCCCCCATGACCCAGGTGAAGCATCTTAATTACCTCAGGTAAATATCCCACTCAGGCGAGAGCTGCGCCGACCAGACGTGAGGCAACACCCGGATCTTGCTTTTCACCCTTGCTTCTGCTCGTGCCTCCACTCCTGCTCCTACTCCTGTTTTCACTCCTACTTTCATCTCTGCTATCAAGTAGGTTGCTTCCCTCCTTGCCTCCTACTCCTACTCCTGTTTTCACCCTTGCTTCCCTCCTTGCCTCCTGCTCCTACTCCTGTTTTCACCCTTGCTTCCCTCCTTGCCTCCTGCTCCTACTCCTGTTTTCACCCTTGCTTCCCTCCTTGCGTCCTGCTCCTACTCCTGTTTTCCCCCTTGCTTCCCTCCTTGCGTCCTGCTCCTACTCCTGTTTTCACCCTTGCTTCCCTCCTTGCCTCCTGCTCCTACTCCTGTTTTCACCCTTGCTTCCGCTCTTGCCTCCACTCCTTCCCCTACGCCTGATTTCACTCCTACTTTTCTCTGCTTTCAAGTATGTTTCCATTCTGGCCTCTATTCTTGTTCTCACTCTTACTGGTTTTCTTCCCGCTTCCGTTATGCTTCCATTCTTGCCTCCACCCCTGTCCCTACTCCTAATAAGAGTAATAGTAGCAGTAGTAGTAGTAATAGTAGTAGTAGTAGTAGTAGTAGTAGTAATAGTAGTATAGTAGTAATAGTAGTAATAGTAGTAATAGTAGTAATAGTAGTAATAGTAGTAATAGTAGTAATAGTAGTAATAGTAGGAATAGTAGGAATAATAATAGTAGTAGTAGTAGTAGTAGCAGTAGCTAATGATGCTAGTGACATGACCAAAGAGAAATCATCATAAATGTTCCTGTCGCCATAACACATTCAATAACCTCATAAAAATATATATCAGAGGTTCCGGAAGATAAATTTACCCGACTAATTAACTGACTCTATCTCTATCAAGGTTCAGCTAACATAAAAATCTAGTAAATTAAATTCTGCAGCACCAGGATTGGCCATGCAATTATTCCCTCAGGCGACAGAGAGACGCGCTGATGGCAGAGATGCGATAAAAAAAAGTTCCTGTTTGTGCGTGACTGAGAGGGGTGGGGGAGAGAGACAGATAAGGAGGGTGAAGTGAGTGAGTGAGAGGGAGAAATGAATAGTGGGAAGGAGGAAGGAAGCGAGAGAGAGAGAGAGAGAGAGAGAGAGAGAGAGAGAGAGAGAGAGAGAGAGAGAGAGAGAGAGAGAGAGAGAGAGAGAGAGAGAAAGAGAGAGAGAGAGAGAGAGAGAAAGAGAGAGAGAGAGAGAGAAAGAGAGAGAGAGAGAGAGAGAGAGAGAGAGAGAGAGAGAGAGAGAGAGAGAGAGAGAGAGAGAGAGAGAGAGAGAGAGAGAGCGTGCCTGCATAATATTTCATGCATCCCAACACGCCGAAATATTCTTTTAAAAGTTACAAGAAAGATGCGAAAGAGTTCAAATTTTCTAACAATTAGCCAGAGTGAATCTAGGTAACTGTCTCTAACATGGGGAGAATATCTATCCTTCCAATTACAATCTGATACATCGTAAAATATCCCTTTTTCATTAGTTCACCTACAATGAAACGAGCCAATTTAGTTCGAAATTGCTTTTGAAAAGCAAACGCGAACGGAAATAATTGTATACGTGCGAATTCATCCCCCTAAAAAGAATAACAATAAAATAAAAAATAATGAAAAAAGTCAAATCATGAATCCATAAAATCAAGCGATAACTCGGCAATAACAGAGATTATATACACGCCCATCACTTTCTAACGTGGATTTCGTGCACAGAACCGGGCTGATTGCGGAGACCCCAAGAGTGAAAATCTAAGTCAAATTCGAGTTTTTATTTCTTTTACGAAGCAAATCAAAGGCAGGGCCGTCTGTCACCAGGGCCTGTGTTTACCTAAGTAACCTCGACGGGAACTGCATGTCACCACGTTCGTCGGGTGCCATTCGCAAACGTGTAATTGGGATACAAATACTTCCAGATATACGTACATACATACACACATACACACGCACTTATAGACGCGTACGTGTACAACATCTGTCTATCACACCTATGAATTTACTCTCATTCTAAACACTGAAATGTTCCCGAAATCCTAGAACCCTTAACGCTAATAATTAAACCAAAAACGGTCTGTATTCCAAGCTATCCATTTCAAATGCATTCGATCGGACACCTAATCTCAATTTGCGCATCTGTGGAAAGACA
>NC_061852.1:10764956-10772456 GCF_019202785.1 Penaeus chinensis | reverse complement strand
CAGATAAACATTATTTGGATCTTAATGATAAGTAATCAAACAGAGTGGTTTATTTATATCTGATTCGCATTAATAGCCTGGATAATCCCTCATACCAAAATTAAATCTCTGGAGGGAAGGCAAAAGAGGGAAGGAGAGGGATTTGGAGAAGGGAGAGGGATTTGGGGAGGAATGGAGAGGGAATCGGGGAGGGATTTGGGGAGGGAGGGAGAGGGAATCGTGCGGAGAGAGGGAAGGGATTTGGGGGGGAAGGGAGAGGAATTCGGGAGGAGGGGGAGGGATTGCCCCTGGGAGGAGGGAGAGGAATTCCGGGGGGATGGGAAAGGGAGAGGGAATCTCACGGGGGGAGGTCGGTCGGGATGCGATTGGGAGGGGGGAAGAGATTTTGGGAGGATCGGGGAGGGAGAGGGATTTGGGAGGGGAGAGAGATTTTTGGGGAGGAAGGGAGAGGGAATCGGGGAGGGAGGGGAGAGAGATATTTTGTGGAAAAAAAAGGAGGGGGAGAGGGATTGGGGAGGAAATGGAGAGGAATTCGGGGAGGGAGGAGAAGGGATTTGGGGAGGGAGGGTAGAGATTTGGGAGGGTAATCAAATTCAAGGAAAAAAAGAGGGAATCGGGTGCAGGGAGGGAGAGGGGATTTTGACGGGAAGGAGGGAGAGGGATTCGGGGAGGCAGGGTACAGGGAATCGGGGGAGGGATTTGGGGAGGAAGGGAGAGGGAAAGGGATTCGGGGAGGAGAGGATTTCTTTCCTCTTTTCCTCTGCTCATCCTCCCTCACATCTCCTCTCTAAGCTCTAAATTGGTTAAAATTCTCTCAACATATCGAGTACTCTCCTTCTTTCTCCTCGAGACTCTATTCTCCCTCCATTATAGCACAAGCCCTCTATTTTTCTCATCAAACTAACCATCCCCTCCCATAAATCTCTTATGTCGTCTCCACATCATGATCTCTTCCCCAGATTTCCTCTTACTCTTCTCCATCATTTTCCTCTGCTCCTCCTAATTTCTCCGTCATCTCCATCGGACACAACATCTTCTCCTCCTCACTCTCTTAGTTCCATCCTTTCTCCAATTATCTAGGAAACACTTTCCCTTCTCATTCTTGGTGCATTTCCTTTACCTTTGCCTTGCTTTGTATCCTCTTTCTTTTTGGGGTTCTCTTGGGGTCTTCCTCTTCTGTTCTACTCTGCTTAAATTACGTCATGCTAATTCTATTCTCGTTTGTCCTTTGGCCAGCCCTGGGCCCAGCGTTTTGCTTGCATTAAATATGTGCGTGTTTTTATGTACCGACATGTATATATAAGATATATGTACTGTCAGAAAAAACTCGTTACCTTTACTTGTGGCTGATTAGGGCCTGAGCGCTGCACAGCACTCCACCCGTCAGATGGCGTGTTGTGGGGCAAGGGGCCCTGGTTAGCCCTTTTGCACCGATTACTTACGCTCTTTTAGTGCCATATGAAGACTGCGCGACTTAATCCAAAATTCGTCTGGACCGAGACTTAATGAAACCAGTTACATATTTGGAGGCCGAGTAGCGATTCGATCTTAACACACGGGTTGATTACATCGAGTCTGTAGTGATTTATTTATTAGTAATTTACATTCTTATTATTCGTAAACTAACTAAAATGAGTGTTTTTTTGCATTGATATTTTAGAGCCTTCCGCACTATGTTCTCTATAATGCAGAATTGCTCTGACCTTGAAACATCTATGGCGACTAAGAAACATAAAGCATATCATGAACGTGACATCCTGCGAAGCTTACTTGCAAGAATTATGAGTATTGCCTCATTTGTATTATAAGAAGAGCTGCTTGTTTCCTGAAGCCAGTGTGGGTTTCAGCAACATCCCGAGATTGATGTGTTGCCGTACAACCCGCTCTACAGAATCCCCTAGATTAGAGCGCTCGATCGGCGCGAAGTTTCGACCTTATATTAAGGACCTCATGCCCATGATCGCAGTTGATTTGGTGTCAATTTGGTGTCATCCAAAATGCATTGCATGCATAGGAACGGCGGCGCAGAAATGAGGGGCTAAAGATGGCGACCGAACTAGAGACCTCCTTGCCACGACGTTTGGAGGCCGTTGTAGCGGCAGGGGAGGGAATACAAATTATTGATGTTATGAACTTGTATTATTTTCCTTTTAATCAACACATTTTGATATTAAAGAAGAAGTAAAATCATTATAAAGAAACCCATGCTAACAGTTGAACTTCGTTATACGTCCGAGAGGGTCTCACAGAAGTAGACGTGAAAAATACAAATTATTGATGTTATGAACTTGTATTATTTTCCTTTTAATCAACACATTTTGATATTAAAGAAGAAGTAAAATCATTATAAAGAAACCCATGCTAACAGTTGAACTTCGTTATACGTCCGAGAGGGTCTCACAGAAGTAGACGTGAAAAATAATATTGGAAGACATCTGATAAATCAGAGAAAGACGAAATGGTGAATACCAGATTTTAACTTTTCCATGCGTAAGAACAACATATATATAGATAAATATGTAGATAGATTTAGAAATAGAAATATAGATAAATATATAGAAATATATATAGATATATAAATAGATATGGATATTGATAGATATATAGTAATATATATATAAATTAATATAGAAACGGATAGATATAGATATGGAAATAGATATCGATATATAGTTAGATACATAAATGGATATGAATATATAGATAGATCATTATAAACGCATACACAGATATACATATTCATACGTATGTGTTCAACTTATGCATATGTTCATGAGATACTTATTGAAGAAGTATTATGAGTTGAATACCGGTAACAACGACAAGTAATGAAAATGTCGTTAATTTCCGTAGACTGTAGACCATTATATACAGAAAATAATTGATAACCAACAAATATATATATTCATATATATATACATATATATGTATATATATATATTTTTTTTTTAGCAGCCATTCATTCCACTGCAGGACATAGGCCTCTCTCAATTCACTACTGAGAGGTTATATGGCAGCGCCATCCTTGCCTGATTGGATGCCCTTCCTAATCAACCGCGGTTCGGCGCGGTAACACTTGTGCCATGGCGGTGACTTCCCCTACGTGTGTGTGTGTTACAAATAGAAGCAAAGGGAAGAACACAAATATATGCGAATATACCGTAGGCCTTTTCGCTGTATTTCTTCAGGGCCCTGAAGAAGCAGTATAGCGAAAAGGCCTTCGGCACGTTCGTGTTTGCTTGTTGTTCCCTTCGTTATTTTATTTGGAATGTGTTCGACATGAATTCCACATGTATATGTGTATATCTGTATGTATATATGTGTATATGTGTATAATATATATATACATATACTTATACATATACATATACATATACATACACATAAATAGACACACATATGTGTGTGTGATAATATATATATATATATATATATATATATATATATGTATGTATATATATATATATATATATTATATACATATGTGTATATATATATATATATATTATATGCATATATATATATAAATATATATATCTATATATATATATATATATATATATATATATATATATATATAGTTGCTTATACCATCAGGAAAAAGAACACCTTCATATACATCTATCCCGCAAACAAATAAGTTATTATTATTGTTTTTGCTTTCCTTGTTTGGGTTCCTTTTAATATTGCTGCGATCACTATTGTTATTACTGCTGCAGAGAATTGGGGTCTCGGTAATAATTACTTTCACTATTATCTGTCGCCATTATCCGTAATTATCCGCAATCCATCTCTAATCTTATTTCATAACTAAAACATCGACATTTCGTGTGTGTTACTGCGTGTGTATACATGCATATTGTTAGTGGGAGTGTGAGTGAGTGTGTGTGTGTGTGTGTGTGTGTGTGTGTGTGTGTGTGTGTGTGTGTGTGTGTGTGTGTGTGTGTGTATTTATGTAAGTGTGTGTGTGTGTATTCATGCGTTTGTATGTATGTATGCATTTATGTATGTATGAATGCATGCATGCATGCATGCGTGCTTACCATCGACATTTGTTGGCATCACATTTCCATATCTATTTTTTTGTTACTTGCCTGCCAGCACTCCTATAGCTGAGACGTACAGAGGAAAGCCATCGTATTTTTTGTGTCTTTATCCATCTCTCTCTGTGTACGTATGTATGCGTACCGTTCTACTTATACATGTTTAATACGTTTGCATGGTATATCAATTGATCAGGTTGAAATTGCAGTGTTGTCCCAGAAATGTCGATTGACATGAATTTCGAAAATTTCACCGTAGTGTTTCCATTCATCAGCTTGCCCCGGCCGGCTCCAGGGGCCATTGGGTACGAACGTTTCTTATGCTGAAGACACTGGCATTACGTAGAAAATTGGTGTTTAATGTTTGCTTTCGCTGAGAGGGAGACGGATGAAGGAAATGCGAAGGGAGGAGAAAGAAAAGTAAGAGCGATGCGAGTATAGTGTTAGCCATGGTAAAGAGAAAGAGGATTGAGGTTGTCGTAAGTAAAAGATGGAATGAAAATGAGATATAATGATGATTATGGTAGTAATGTTTGCATAGTGATGATTATTAGTATGGTGGTGATGATAGTAAGTAATAGTAACAGTACTGATGATAATAATGACAACATGAATAGCAACAATAATGATATTGATTATAATGATAGTAATAATGTTGATAATGATAATAGTGCTTACATTGATAATGATTATGATGATGATGATAATTATAAAATGGATAATAATAATGATAATGATATTAATGATAACAATATTAATAATATTAATGATAATAGTAACAATAATGATAATAATAATGATAATAATTATAATGATAACAATGATGATGATCATAAAAATGATGATAATGATTATAATGATAATGATAATGACTATTATAATGATAACAATGATGATGATAATAAAAATGATGATAATGATTATAATGATAATGATAATGACTATTATAATAAAAGTACTGATAATAATAATGATGCTGATAGTAATGAGAATAATAATGATAATAATTGCAGTTATGATAACATTGAAAATAGTATAATAATAAATAAAACATGGATTTATCATAAGCAGCACTTGTTATATGAATGAAATGTAGACATATCATGCCACTTTTCCATTAGAGTGAAGCGGAAAGGCAAGCAAATGATAATGTAGAAGTAATTCAGTCACCATCGGAACGCTTAGAATTATGATAATAGTATATATATATATATATATATATATATATATATCGTGTGTGTGTATGTGTGTGTGTGTGTGTGTGTGTGTGTGTGTGTGTTTGTGTGTGTGTGTGTGTTCGTGTGTGTGTGTGTGTTCGTGTGTGTGTGTGTGTGTGTGTGTGTGTGTGTGTGTGTGTGTGTGTGTGTACACACATACATGCATACATACATACATATATACATATATATAGAGAGAGAGAGTTTATATATATAGATATAAACAAAAAAGAGATATATTGCAACATTACAGTAGGGAAGAACCCTGAATATAACCACTGCAGAAGGCATAGCTCATAGCCAAGGATCATGGATATAAAATGGTTAATTGAAAATATTCATTTGTTTTCTTTGAAAACTTTTTGCACACTTCCTCAATCTGCGGAATGTGGTCTGAAAGTGCAGTGTGTATTGTCAGTGATAACGCAACAACAATTACAGTGATTGTGATGATCATGGTAATAATAATGACAGTGAGAGGGATAGTGGTGGTGATGATAGTGGTATTGATGGTAATGATAGCGATAACAGATGATAATGATAACGAAACGAAAGCAAGAAAGAAAGAGCAAGAGAGAGAACAAGCGGACGAGAGCGAGAGAAAGAGAGAGTAAGCGAGAGAGAGCCATCCCAAAGGTACAAAGGTAGGGCAAGCAGGCCGGCAAGCAGCCAGACAGGCCAATAGACTCCTTGAACCTGCATATCTGGCCTTCCTGCACGTCTTGCGGCCATTATTCACCTCTCGAAATTAGCCCGAGAAGTATGCATCTTGCTGTCATAAATCCTCACTTTGGGCGGGGCTCTGTCTCGCGTCGCGGGGACAAAGAAAAAGTCAAAAAAAGAAAAGAAAAAAAAAAAAAGAAAATGTTGGCGGCCAGGACTACGCAAATTTGGCGGGATATGTATTGATATTTTTGACGATCCCGGAGACGGTAGTTTGTGCGTCGGGATGGTGTGGTATTTCGGGAGGGCGGCGGGGACTGGCTCTCGGGGGACGGTCGCTTGTTCGCTTGTTTACGGGCTGAGCTTGTGCCCTCGCCCTTTCGCTTGCTTGCTTGCTTGTTTACGTGCTTTTCGCTTTTTTGAGGGGTTTGTTTCTCTCGCTTGCCTGTTTACTCGTTTGTGTGTCCTCTTGCTTGATCGCTCGCTTGTTTACGCTCTCGCTCCTGTGTCTTCATTCTTATTTGTTTGTTCTCTTGCGGTGCTTGTTTGCTCTCTTGGTTATTCCTTTGTATGTTGTCTCGCTTGCTTGTTTGCTGTTCCCTTACTTGCTTATCTGCATGCTAGTTTGTTCCCATCCTTGTTTGTTCCATTTCTTACTTTCCACTTCACTCTTGTTTCCGCTTTTGCTTGCTACTTCGTACGCTTGTTTGCTACCATTTTCTCTTGCCTGTCACTCGCTTGTTTGTCCGTTTGCTTGCTTGCTCGCATGTGTTCACTTTTTTGCTTGTATTCTCTCTGTCTAACTTGCTCGAATCTTGCTCCCTTTGGTGCACGCTTTGCTTCCTCTTTTTACTGACTTTTTGCTTGTTGGCTTTCTTGTTTGCTTGTTTGGTACTTTTCTTACTTGCTCTCTTGCTTGTTTGCATTTGCTCGTTTGTTTACTCCTTTCATTGCACATGTTCTAGTTTTCTCCCTTGTTTTCTCCCTTTCTTGTTCACTTATATGTTTGCACTTGCTTTTTTTTTTGTCCTTTCTTTGCTTGTTCGCTTGTTTTCTGCTATCCCACACACTTGTTTGCTTACTTTCTTACTTGCTTCAATAACTACTGGCCCACTTGCTTGTTTGCTCCCTTCCATACTTGTCTACTAGCTTGTTTACCTCCGTCATAGCTTGCTCATACGTTTATTTAACCCAGTGTTTGATCGCTCGCTTGATTACTTGCTTGAGAGAGGCTGGGACGCACCGGGAGTTTGATGACGGTTATCATGACAATGAAACTAATGATAATAATAAACCGGTGATTACGATGACAATAAAACAAGTGGTAATGACAGGAATGGTGATCATTGATTTTTTTTTTTTTTATTCTATTATTTTTATTCTTGTTACTGATGCCATTGCTGTTATTAGGATTATTATTATCGTTATTATAATAATTATTGGAACACTGATGTTGAAACCTGCTATGTCATTAGATCTAGAATTAGGAGTGGTATTTGTAATTTCCCAAAAAAGGAAAGAGAGAAAATATACGAATTAGGCAAGTTAGAACACGGAAACTCTTTTTTTTTATTATG
>NC_061852.1:10759956-10762456 GCF_019202785.1 Penaeus chinensis | reverse complement strand
ACGTCTTATATATGTAGATCCAGGGGTTTTGTGAACAGTAAGACTTGTTCGTCCTCGTTTTAAGCTAATGACTTACAACAAACAAGTTTTATGTACTTATTTCTTTCTTTCCTTTTTTTTTTTTTTGTGGGGGAGGAGGGGCTCTCTGTGGTTTGATATGTTTTCGAAAGATGTGTTTCCTAGATTTAAACTTGAGGCATATATAGATATATGCATATGTATAAATATATATATGCATATATATAATATGTTTACATGTATATATTTATATGTATATATGCATATATATGTATGTATGTTTATATTTATATATATAGATATATATGTATATGTCTATATACATATCTATCTATCTATATCTATATACATATATATATATAGTGTATGTGCATATGTATGTATACATATGTAGATATATAGATATATGTATATATATGTATATTCATATATATGTATATAAGTATATGTATGTATGCATCTATACATACAATATATATATATATATATACATATTCACATGTATATATATATATATGTATATATATAAGTACATATATATTTGATATGCGAGTCGATGGGTTTTACGACCGATAAGAATTGTTAGCTGTCCTCGCTTGAACTTAATGACTCTGAACAACCTGTACTATGCGTGTCACTTTCTTAATTGTGTCCGCGCGTGGCTTAGCCGTACCTTGGCGTAATTTGCCTATATGTGACATATTCCGTAATAATTCAGAGTGTATGTGTTTAGCATAAATTAGAGGACTTGATTATCCAGGTAAATATGACAATTATTTTTCTTATTCGCGTATGATATGGTACAGGTCATTGCTTCATTAACGGCTCTGTTTATTTCCCTTGCAAAAATAACGAAATGATATTAAGATTTTCTGACCTGTAAGAACGACACATGACAGATCCCGTTCTTACTCGCTTTGAACTTTTTTTTTTTTTTTTTTTTTTTTTTTTAGCTTATTTTAAAACCTTTTGCTTGATAAACACAATTTTAGTTAATTGGCGACGTTCAACATGCTTAAATAATGACTCCAGCTTTTCGTAACCTTTATTTTTTGTACGTTTTACCAAAATGACAATTCACGGACACAATTATGACAGCATGCGACACAAATATGAGAAGGTAATTTTGATTCTGAGTGAAGCACCACAGTATATAACTTTGATTGCATCTGCCAAATTAATGCTTTTGTGTAAAGAACATTTGCAGTATATATCGTGCACGATTTCAGTTCTGATAGAAGACTTCCGGTAAAAATAATTTACCGATTTAAGGGCGAGTTTCTCGTAAAACAGGATAAAAATGAAATTCCTTTTATAACTATAGACCGCGACGTCGTTTCAGTATAACAATGGTCTTCCAATGGGAGTGTTATGGTACTTCAGCCCCATTTCAGCGTAGCCTGAATGACTGTTCTCGCCCACTTAGTTTACATCGCTAATGGCTCGTTCTCCACGTCCTGCTTACGGCGCGTGTTTCAACGCGACTCGTAAATGGTGCAAATCGTTTTTTTTTTTTTTTAACAAATGATTGCTTTTTGTTTGTTTTCTTCTTTTTTCTTTTGATTTATGTCGGATAATTGTTTCTTAATTACTGTGTAGAAGAAAAGATCAAGTGACTTTTTTTTTTTGGGCGGGGCAGTAGTGGGAAGGGAAAGGGGACAAAAGAGGAAGAAAGAAGGAGATGGAGGGAAAGGGAAATTTAAAGATGAAAAACCAAAATAAGTAGGAGAGGAAGAGCAAGGGATGGGAAATGAAAGGAGATAGATTTTTTTTTTCGTTCCCTACCCCTCCCCCTCCCTCTCCCCTTCCCTCCTTCCCTCTCTCTTTCTCTCTTTCTCTTTCTCTTTCTCTTTCTCTTTCTCTTTCTCTCCTTCTCTTTCTCTCTCTCTTTCTCTCTTTCTCTCTTTCTCTCTTTCTCTCTCTCTCTCTCTCTCTCTCTCTCTCTCTCTCTCTCTCTCTCTCTCTCTCTAACTCTCTCTCTCTCTCTCTCTCTCTCTCTCTCTCTCTCTCTCTCTCTCTCTCTCTCTCTCTCTCTCTCTCTCTCTCTCTCTCTCTCTCTCTCCCTCTCCACGTCTGTCTGTATGTGTACACGGCTGTGTAACGTTGCCCTCAATTTCACTGGAAAATTGAGATACGCTTTGGTAGGAAGTGGACCGCCAGCCTCGTAATGTGTGGTCATTCACGGATTGTTCACGGCATTAGCGAGTGGGCTTTGCAGTTCCTTATTGTTCACTTGCAATGAACTCGGGCTGGTTTGCAATGCTGCAGAATATCGGAGTTTCGTGGCAACACATGTGACGGTATTACGGAGTGATTGTTATACCTGCAAGTCATTCTTGATGTTTCGCTTTATTTTAGTGTATGGTTTGATTGTAACGTTATTGAAGCCCTTGTTGTTTTACTTTATGGGGATAATGATACTGAATACGAGGGTGACATGAATGCTAATAGGGAAAGTAACAGTGATGTTGGCGATGCTGAT
>NC_061852.1:10746000-10749856 GCF_019202785.1 Penaeus chinensis | reverse complement strand
GATGATGATGATGACGATGATGATGATATTGATGATGATATTGATGATGATATTGGATGATGATGTATGATGATGATGATGATGAAGATGATGACGTGATGAGATATGATGATGAAGATGACGATGATGATGATATTGATGAAGATATGAAAGATGATATGATGATGATGATGACGATATGAGAATTGATGATGATGAGAATATTGATATGAAGATGATGAAGACGATGATGATACTGCATGATGATATGATTGATGATATTGATGATGATAATTGATGATGATATGATGACGATGATGATATGTGATGATGATGATGAATGATGATGATGATGATGACGATGATGGATGATATTGATGATGATGATGAATGATGATGATGATGATGATGATGATGATAGGAGAGATAAATGATGATGATGACGATGATGATAACCAATGATGACGTCGAAGATATGATGAGATAATATTACTGATGATGATGATAATGATACTGATGATGATGATATTGATGATGATGATGACGACGATGATGATGATAATATTGATGATGATAACAATATTAATAACAATAACAATAAAATGTCATAATAAAAATAACCGCAATAATAATCATGATGATGGTGATTTTTATGGTGATGATGATGATGATAATAATAACAATAATAATAATTATTACTATTATCATTATTATTATCATTATTATCGCTATTATTATCATCACCATTTTATTACCATATACTATTATTATTACTATTATCATAATTATTATTATCACTACCACTAATTTTACCATATACTATTATTTCTATTGCCATCATTGCCATAACTCTCATTATTGTTGCGATCAATAGCAACAACAGCAACAACAATACTACATCAAAATGATCCTAATAATAAGAGCAGCAACACTATCAACAACAACAACAACAACAACAACAACAGCGGCACTCGCCCTCCGCTGCCCTCCTCACGCGTCATCTCTCTGACAGGCTACTTTCGGCTTGCTCTTTACCTGCCTGTCTAGACTGAGCGTCCTCGGCGTCCGCCCTTTTGTTCGTCACAAAACTTTTCTTTTTCATTCCCGTTTTCCCTCTCCTCCGCCGTCATATCCACCTCATCTACCTCGCTTCGTGTCATCCCTCTGACCTGTCTCGCCGTGACCTCTCTCTCTCTTTCTCTTTCTTTTCTCCTCTCTCTCTCTCTCTCCTCTCTCTCCTCCCCTCACCCCTCTCTCTCTCTCTCTCTCTTCTCTCTCTCCCTCTCCCCTCGCTCTTTTCCCCTCCCCCTCGCTCTCTCTCTCCCCCCCCCCTCCTCTTCTCCTCTTTCTCAATCTCTCTCTCTCTCTCTCTCACCCCAAATCTCCTCTCATCTCCTCCCCTCTTCTCTCTCTCTCTCCCTCTCCTCTCTCTCTCTTTCCCCCTCTCATCTCCTCCCTCTCCTCCTTTCTTTTCTCCCTCCCCCTCGCCTCTCCTTTTCCCCTCCCCCCCCCCTCTCCTCTCTCTTTCTCAATCCTCTCTCTCTCTCTCCCTCTCTCCCCTCTCTCTCCTCCTCTCTTCTCTCATCTCTCTCTCTCTCCCTCACCTCTCTCTCTCTCTCTCTCCTCCCAACCCTATTCCCCCCACATGCTCCCCTCTTTATTCTCCATCTCGCTCCTTCTTCTCTCATCCTCTATTTCGTTTTCTCCCCTCCCCTCCCCCATCCTTCCATCTACCCCCCCATCTTTCTTTAACCCCATCTCTTCCTCCCTCAACCCCCTTCCTTTAATTCCCCACTCCCTCACCCTCATTCCCCCCCACCTTCACCATCCCCCTCCTCCCCACCTCCGCCCACCGCACCTGGTTGAAGGTAATAATCATAATTAACCTCGGGGGTCGCGGGGCCCACACAAAAAACCCGCCCCTTAAAAGGAATAATACGCTAATGGGGGGTCGGCCCCAAGGGGTCCCCGGAGGCCCACGCCCAAATACCTCCTATCTCGAGGAGGTCCCCGGAAAGGGAATTTGGTTTGGGGGCTGGAAGGGGTTTAAAGGGGGGATGGGGATGACTTGGGGGTGGGGGTGGGGTTTTAAGCTGGGATGGGGATGGGGATGGGTTAAACAGGGGTGGAAGGGATGGGGTTAAGGCTGGGGATGGGGATGGGGATGGGGGTGGGGGGGGAAGGTGGGCTGGGGGGGGGATGGGTTGGGTTAGGATGGGATAAAAGGTTAGGGATGGGGTTGGGTGGGAGAATACAGAAAATTTAAATGTGCGAAGGAGGGGGGGGGGGGGGGGTAACAGGGGGGGAAGATGATGGAAAATGTGGAAGGGAAAAGAAAAAAGAAGAGAGAGAGAGAGAGAGAGAGAGAGAGAGAAAGAGAGACAAACAAAAGATGTTTAAAAGAGAGAAAAAAAATAATAGACTTACTCAAAGACTCCACGCCCACCCACTCTAACCCCCCTTCCATGCTCACCCAATATCAATTCACCCCCCTTTCCAAGCCCATTCAACCCCAATCCACCCCCTCTTCGCGCCCACCCAATCCCACCCCCCCCTCACCCCCCACCCAATCCCACCCACCCCCTCTCCACCCCACCCAATCCGACCCAAACCCCTCCCCCCCACCCAATCCCGACCACCCCCTCTCCCCCCACCCAATCCCGACCCAACCCCCCTCCCGCCCTCCAAAACCGTCCACCCCTCTCCACGCCCACCCAATCCCCGACCCCCCCTTCTCCACCCCACCCAATCCCGACCCACCCCCCTCCGCGCCCCCCCAATCCCGACCCACCCCCTCCCTCTCCACCCCCCCCCAATCCCGACCCACCCCTTCTCCACCCGCCCCCCCAATCCCGCCCCCCCCCCCTCTCCACACCCACCCAATTTCCCCACCCACCTCCCCGCGCCCTCCCAATCCGACCCACCCCCTCCCACGCCCCCCCAATCCACCCAACCCCCTCCCGCCACCCAATCCCACCCACCCCCCCTCCCCCGGGGCCCTCCCAATCCCGCCCCACCCCCTCTCCACGCCCACCAATCCCGACCCACCCCCCTCCGCCCCACCCAAATCCCGACCCACCCCTCCCCCACGCCCACCCAATCCAGACCCCCCCCTTTCCCTCCACGCCCACCTAATCCCGCCCCACCCCCTTTTCCGCGCCCCCCCCAACCCACCCCCCCCCTCTCCCGCCCCCCCAACCCGACCCACCCCCCCCCTCCGCCCCCTCCCAATCCCGCCCCAAACCCCCCCTCTCCGCGCCCCTCCCCAAAATCCGCCCCAAACCCCCCTTTTCCACGCCCACCCAATCCCGACCCACCCCTTCTCCACCCCACCCAACCCGACCCACCCCCCCCTCCACACACCACCCAATCCCGACCCAAACCCCACCCCCCGCCCCCCCAATCCCGACCCAACACCCCTCTCCGCGCCCTCCCAATCCCGACACCCCCTCTCCACACCCACCCAATCCGACCCCCCCCTCTCCACCACCCACCCAATCCCGACCCACCCCCTCTCCACCCCCACCCAATCCCACCCACCCCTCTCCGCGCCTCCCAACCCGACCCACCCCCTCCACGCCCCCAATCCCGACCCACCCCTTCTCCACGCCACCCAATCCGACCCACCCCCCTCACCGCGCCCACCCAAACCCGACCGCACCCCCTCTCCACGCCCACCCCCTCTCCGCGCCCTCCCTATCCCACCCACCCCACCCCCTCTCCACGCCCCACCCAATCCCGACCCAACCCCTCTCGCGCCCCTCCCAATCCCGACCCCCCCCCCACCCCACGCGCCCTCCAACCCCGACCCCCCCCTCTCCACGCCCACCCAATCCCAAACCCCCCTTCTCCACGCCCACCCAATCCCGAACCACCC
>NC_061852.1:10721000-10726000 GCF_019202785.1 Penaeus chinensis | reverse complement strand
ACGACAAGAAAAGTATAATCAAATTAGAAAAATATAATGGCAAATAAAAACTCCATCGCAACCATTAACAGAAAAGATTAGCAAGAACTAAACACGCCCAACGGCCCGCGAAGATGCGAACGGACCACACTCACTAATGAACTAAATGTGCAATAAATGCTAATTACACGGCGGTGCTTTCTTTTCACCATCTCCCTCTCTTTCGTGTATAATGACAAGTCCCGCATTTAAATGAAAGCGTATGAGTGGTATGCAAATGATTGAGTCACCGTGCCAATGACGCTTTCGGCAAGAGTGAACGCACACGCAAAACTCTCATTTGTTCTTTCAGTGATATGCACACATACGCACCGCACGGCTACGCATGTCGGGACACGCGAAGGTATGCACAGCTGTGGAGACTGTGCGTGTGCTAGGAGAGGGAGAGGGAGAGGGAGGGAGAGAGAGAGAGAGAGAGAGAGAGAGAGAGAGAGAGAGAGAGAGAGAGAGAGAGAGAGAGAGAGAGAGAGGAGAGAGAGAGAGAGAGAGAGAGAGAGAGAGAGAGAGAGAGAGAGAGAGAGAGAGGAGAGAGAGAGAGAGAGAGAGAGAGAGAGAGAGAGAGAGAGAGAGAGAGAGAGAGAGAGAGAGAGAGAGAGAGATGAGAGAGAGAGAGAGAGAGAAGGAGAGAGAGAGAAGGAGAGAGAGAGAAAGAAAGAAAGAAAGAAAGAAAGAAAGAAAGAAAGAAAGAAAGAGAGAGAAGGAGAGAGAGAGAAAGAAAGAAAGAAAGAAAGAGAGAGAGAGAGAGAGAGAGAGAGAGAGAGAGAGAGAGAGAGAGAGAGAGAGAGAGAGAGAGAGAGAGAGGAGAGAGAGAGAGAGAGAGAGAGGAGAGAGAGAGAGAGAGAGAGAGAGAGAGAGAGGGAGAGAGAGAGAGAGAGAGAGAGAGAGAGGAGAGAGAGAGAGAGAGAGAGAGAGAAGGAGAGAGAGAGAAGGAGAGAGAGAGAAAGAAAGAAAGAAAGAAAGAAAGAAAGAAAGAAAGAGAGAGAAGGAGAGAGAGAGAGAAAGAAAAGAAAGAAAGAAAGAGAGAGAGAGAGAGAGAGAGAGAGACGAGAGAGAGATAGAGAGAGAGAGAGAGAGAGAGAGAGAGATGAGAGACAGAGAGAGAGAGAGAGAGAGAGAGAGAGAGAGAGAGACAGAGAGAAAGGGAGAGAGAGAGAGAGAGAGAGAGAGAGAGAGAGAGAGAGAAGGGGGATAAAAGGACAATAAAATTTAAACAAGTTCTCTTTCATAAAAGGCTAAGGTACAGTGAATAAATCACACTAAATATATATATTTTTCAACGAATGTATTTTTGTAAGTGACGAATGAACAGAATTACGATATTCTGTTTCGCAATTTTCACTCACTTCGGCATTTAATTAACCATTTATTCCTTCCTACAAATTTGTCCTTAATGAAAAGGCAAGAGACAATAAATAAAATAAAATAATCAGAGGTCGCGCTGCACTTTACGAGGCAAATGCAATGTTTTTTCCCCAGTTCCTACCAGGCACATCGGTACCCATTACACCCTTGTACTCTACATTCGAGGCAATTACCATCACGAATAAGCAGTAACGTCTTAGAAGAACAACAGGTAAAAATAAAAATAAGAAGAAAGTAAAATCAAAAGAACAGAAGCGTGGTAAGAAGTTACAGAGATACATAACATTTTACAAGAAAGAAAAAATCGCGGTCCATCCAAGAAGTAATCAGTAACTAAGTGCATAACGACGAGGTTTCAGTTCTATTACAGCATCAAACAGTAAATATGTAGAGTAAGAGACTCCACCCACGCCTAGCCCATCCCTTTGCAACACCCAGCCTTATGCCCTTATTCAAAAAATGCCTCATCGTTCTTAAATGCCTCGCTTTCATTTCCTATCCACCCCCACCCCTAAAAAAGTAGCTCCACTCTCTCCCTTTCCCGCTTGCACCCCCTCTTGTTTCAACACCCACCCAGATCCTCCAAAGAAAGAACAACAACAGCAAAACAAAACAAAAAAACAAAAACAAAAACAAAAAAAGGAAAAAAATACCTCTTGCCTCCGTTTTCAGACCCGCCCGGACACCTTCCTCAAGGCAGTCTTCCTTCCCCTGGACTCTCTTTACCCCCTCCCCCCCTCTCAAAAAAAAAAAAAAAAAAAAAAAAAATCCGCTGCCTTCGCCCGCTTCCAATGTCTACTCGGGCACCACAAGACCACGCCCACACATTCGGTAGCCCTTCCTACAACCAACCCTCCATAACGATCGAGTGACATCAAATTAACAAGCGGCACCCCGCAGAATCGCGCGAAAGGAAACAAAACATCTGTTGGCGAGGTACGTTTTACATTTACTTTAAAAAAGGAATTGCAATGGAACAAAGAAAATATGAAATCAAAGCTTTCATCAGCATATCTATTTTTATAATCAGTGAAGTTACTGCTTACATTTAAATTCAAACTTTCGGTGCCCGTGTCCTAAACAGCGTTTTGTTTTCAGCACCGTGAGCAAGGAGCTGCGACCACATTTTGGGTTATAAATTTGCCCAGGTTATTTTTGCTAACAAAAATTATTAACTTGAAAATATAAGTTTAGATGTAAAATCTATTTTTAAAAAAGTAAATGTCTAATGTGGAGGTCCAAGGGCAAAAATAAAAATGGCTCAAAGCTATAACAGAATACCACCACGAGGTCTTGATAAATATTCCGTTTTGCTGATTACTCTACAACTAAAATTCCTATTTTTCCGAATTTTTGCCACTTCTGTAATTGTGTTTCACATCACCATTTAGTATTCTCTGTTTACAAAATGCCATCCATCATAAATTAACAGTCAGTTCAGCAGAGCGACAAGGCTAATAATGGCAGTGAAGAGCCAATCCTTCCAAGCCCTTATCGTAGGATAAACAAGCATTAGAAAATATCAGCAAGTCAGTCAGCCATGAGTCACCAGTAAGTCATTGAAGGTCAGAGGAAGTTAAACCACGTGCGAAGAATGAGTCATTGAAAACAAATTAAAAATATACGTAAAAAGTGGAAATGGGAGAACGAAAGAAGATACTAAAAACGAGTAAAAAATACTCAAAACGAGTAATGATAAAAGTTATTTTAAATATAATGAAAGGGAAGTTCTGACTGAAGGAGAGGAAGGAATGAAGAAAAGCAAACAGAGCACGAATGATTGGGAAAATCTGCGCAGGACAGACGGGACGCTTGGAAGTTGATTTACAAAAGAACATACTTTGAATACACACTCATACACAGGCAAAAGCACAAACACGCACACACACACACACACACACACACACACACACACACACACACACACACACACACACACGCACACACACACGCACACACACACACACACACACACACACACACACACACACACACACACACACACACACACGCACACACACACACACACACACACACACACACACACACACACACACACGCACACACACACACACGCACACACACACACACACACACACACACACACACACACACGCACGCACACACACTTCCCTTCCAATCCCTGTCACAAAAGGCAATGGGAACTGAACCGCAATTAACTCGATTTCTTTACCGTCCCATAAACACACGTGCATGTTTGAGAATAACTTTCATAAACCCTTTACCATAAAGCGTTAAGCATTCCTTGCCCCAAAGAAGCTTTTTTTTTATTTTCTCTTTTTTTTTCTCTTTTCGCTTTTTGTTACGGTAAATTACGTTCGGTCGAACGGCGGAAATCTTTGCATAATTCCGTTTGTCACGAGAAGCTGTTCTGTAAATCGTTCTATAGCATTTGCTTCCAACTTTTTCCTTTTTTTTTATCATTATCATTAGCATGGGTATTATTATCTTATTGTTACCATCATCATTATTATCATTAGTAGTAGTAATACCATTATAATTATCATTATTATTATTACCATTATCAGAGAGAGAGAGAGAGAGAGAGAGAAAGAGAGAGAGAAAGAAAGAGAGAGAAAGAAAGAGAGAGAGAGAGAGAGAGAGAGAGAGAGAGAGAGAGAGAGAGAGAGAGAGAGAGAGAGAGAGAGAGAGAGAGAGAGAGAGAGAGAGAGAGAGAGAGAGAGAGAGAGAGAGAGAGAGAGAGAGAGAGAGAGAGAGAGAGAGAGAGAGAGAGAGAGAGAGAGAGAGAGAGAGAGAGAGAGAGAGAGAGAGAGAGAGAGAGAGAGAGAGAGAGAGAGAGAGAGAGAGAGAGAGGGAGAGAGAGAGAGAGAGAGAGAGAGAGAGAGAGAGAGAGAGAGAGAGAGAGAGAGAGAGAGAGAGAGGGAGAGAGGGAGAGAGGGAGAGAGGGAGAGAGGGAGGGAGAGGGAGGGAGGGAGGGAGGGAGAGAGAGAGAGAGAGAGAGAGAGAGAGAGAGAGAGAGAGAGAGAGAGAGAGAGAGAGAGAGAGAGAGAGAGAGAGAGAGAGAGAGAGAGAGAGAGAGAGAGAGAGAGAGAAATCTAGCAAGTTGTCAGGACTTGTTCCCATCAAACATACGTGACACGAGGCCCGACGCACCGCGACGAGGGGGAATTCCCTGGGCGTTTAATGTCTGCCAAAGTACTCGCATCTCGGCCGGAATTCGCCCCGGGCTAAAGACGGGAAGCAGCCAGATGGAGATGTCGTGTCTACTCGGATATCCGTCTCGGCTGTCTCCTTATTCCTTACTCTCCCCCCCCCCCTCTCTCTCTCCCTCTCTCTCTCTCTCTCTCTCTCTCTCTCTCTATATATATATATATATATATATATATATATATATATATATACGCTCTCTCTTACTTCCCTAGCTTTGCTCTCTCTCTCTCAATCTCAATCTCAATCTCAATCTCTCTCTCTCTCTCTCTCTCTCTCTCTCTCTCTCTCTCTCTCTCTCTCTCTCTCTCTCTCTCTCTCTCTCTCTCTCTCTCACTATCAGTATCTCCCTCTCTCTCTTTTTTTACTATCTCTCTCTATATTTTAGTATCTCTCTTCTCTCTTTCAGC
>NC_061852.1:10708500-10711000 GCF_019202785.1 Penaeus chinensis | reverse complement strand
TTTCTTTTATCTCATTACTCCCTCATACCCTTCCTATAATCATTTTAAACCGTTTTAAAAACAGAGACCCAAAAAACCCACCTGTTCCGACCCTTGCTCGTCAAAAAAGCATGATCCAAACCGAAAACCTTTGCGTCCCCCCAAACAAAAACACATTCTCGGCGAACTGATATTTCCATTGCAAGAGAAATATTGAATTCGGCGGCGCGTTAGCTTTTCATTTGCCGGCCAGGAGGATGTTGGCAATAGCGCGGTGAAGATTCGCTGTGGCCTTTCGTTGAAGTAAATGGGTTGGTACCAGTAAGCGGTCCGGAATTACCATCAACCATGATCACTGATTGGTAGTAGCGTTGTTGTTGCTGTTGTTGCTGTTGTTGCTGTTGTTATCGTTGTTGTTGTTGTTGTTGTTGTTATCGTTGCAGGTGGTGGCATTAGTGTTTTTTATTGTTTTGGGTGGTGATGACGACTGTGGTATATTTGTTATTGTTGTTGATGGCGGCGGGTTTGGGAATGGGCAGAATGATGCTATTGCTGTTTTGGGGTTGGTTTGTTGCAGTGAAGCGGTTAGTGGCGTTGGGTGGCGTTTTGGTGGTGATGGCAGTAGTGGTGGTAGCAGTGGTGATGGTGGCGGTGTGACAGTTTTGGTGGTGATGGCAGTAGTGGTGGTAGCAATGGTGGTGGTGGCGGGGTGACAGTTTTGGTGGTGATGGCAGCGGTGGCGGTATTGGTAATGGTAGGAGTGGTGGTGGCAATGTAGCTGTTATTGGTGAAGGTGGTGTTCGTTGGAGTGATTTTAAAAGCAGTATTACTGTTTCATCGTTGTTCTTGTTGGCGGTGGTGATGATGGTGGATAATAATAATATCAACATTATGAAATCATAGTAATATACTTTGCGAATAATCAATAATATTGTTTGCATTAACATAACCTAGTCTTTTTTAACTATCAATAATGAATGTATAAAAAAAATAAATCAATTCCCATCGTCATAATTATTCATGCGGCAAAACCCCCGTGTTCTGATGATGATGACAACAAAGCAAATGATGACAGTAATAATAACTACAACTTGGAAAAAAAAATCGGACGACACCCAAAGGAAAAACAACTGAATTTCCGAACACGATTTTAAAAAAAAAAACCCCGAAAATATTCACCCCGTACAGCTTCGAAAAGTTGTTGATTATAAAAGGGGAAAACTGCACCGACCTCAGCACAAGATTAATACACGTTCCTCTTCACGGAGCGGCTAGTGCGTGCGCTGCGTGCCCTGCGTGCGTGGTGCGTTTCCCCTTTATTTGAGTTTTTTTTGGTTTTGTGTGGGGTTTTTGTGTGTGTGTGGTGTGTGTGTGTGTGTGTGTGTGTTTTTGGGGGGCGTGTGCGTGCGTGTGCGTGTTGTGTTTTATATGTTATATATATTTATAAATGTGTGTTGTGTTGTAAAGTATGTATGTATGTATGTTTGTATGTATGTTGGATTATTAAAGTATGTATGTATGTTGTATGTATTTTATATATGTGTTTTGTGTGTTTATTATATAATAATAATATATATATATATTATTAAATGTTATATATATAAAACCACCGTGGGAAATACACACACACAGTATGTTCAGTCACGAACAGGAAAAAACAGAGGTATTTTCCCGTCTCAATAGAAAAAGGAAGACATGATAATGCCGTTTAGTTGCGAGAAAATTATATAATGTCTCAAGGACCATCTCTGAAGCCTCAAAGGTGTGATTCCATTACCGACACACACACCGCCTCTGCGTGTCTCGGAACCTGAGTTTTTTTTTTTTTTTTTTTTTTTTTTTTTTTTTTTTTTTTTTTTTAACAGAAACGAGAAGAGAAAACAGAAGGTATAGTCATTCTTGAAACAATTTTGTTCCGCTTCTATGAGTTACTGCTGCCATGTCATCATAACACAAGAACAAACGTAAAGGTGGTTGAAGCGTCTCGTGAGTAATAATAACAATGCCCCCCTAGCCCGGTGAAGAAAAATGAATGTACGTGTGAGTTTAGTTGGTAAAGAAGAGGAAGGGGGTAGGAGGGGCGATGGCAGGAGGAGAGGAGGGGAGGGTGGGAGACAGATAGCACCCCTATACATAATAAAAGAGGGAAAAAGCTAAGAGGAAAAAAAAAAAGATATGACCAAGCAACGTCCACTAAATAAATTATTGGAATACGCAAGAACAGTCATCAGCGAGCCACAACATGACACAGAAAGGAAGGGAACAAAGGGGAAGTGCAACACACAGCGATAAATAGGGAGAGAGAAGGCAGAAGAAGGGCTCCTGAATCGCTCCGCCGCCGCCCCTTCCTCCTTCTCCTTCGTCAGGAGGGCCCCAAACAGCCCCAATGTACACCTGCGCACCTTTCCTAGTTCTTTTCTTTTTATCAAAATTAAAATTTTCTTTCTTCTCCTCACCTTCCACCATTAGTCTCTCCCTCCCTCTTTTTCTTCCTTTCTCCCCCCTTTCCCCCCTACTTTTT
>NC_061852.1:10705147-10708400 GCF_019202785.1 Penaeus chinensis | reverse complement strand
CATCTTGTCTTAACCGTCTCCTTCTTTTCTCTGAGGTAATAGCCATCATCCAGCTCGTTATCATTCCATCATTCCTTTCTCGCCTCCGCCTTGGCTCTCCTGACTTTCTCTCTTCTCGCTCTTTCCTCCGAACTCTTTCTGGAATAGGTTTTCCGATTCGTAAGTTGTGCGTCGTGAATGAACTGTTGACGCTTTTAAAGGTGAAGGAGGAGGAATCTCAGCCGGAGCTTTGGCATGCGGAGAGCCAAGGTTAAGAAGATGTGTCTGTGTTTGTGAGTGTGTTTTGTTTGTTTGTTTGTTTGATTTCGTCTGTCTGTTGTTTGTTCTGTTCGTCTCTTATCAATCTGTGTATGTGTAGCCGTTCATGTAGCTCTCTGTCTGTCTCCATGTTGGTGACATATTTTTGCGTCGGAACTGGTGAATAAAGTCAAGGTATTAGTATTTTTCTTCCTTCGTTGAATTAATGCTTCCACCAGATGCATTTGTGTTAAAAAAAGGTCTTAGTTGCGACAGCATTGTCTGAAATCGCACCAGAACAGCTGTAAGAGCGTGCCGTTCATTTCTGCTTCTGTTTAGGCTTCTTCATTGCTCTCGATTTGAAGGTAGTCGTGGATTCTGTCTGAGTTTGATCTATCTGTGATCTCTGTGCGGTTGTAAAGATTAGGTTGTAAGTGTGTCTGTAAAAGAGAGGAAGGGGAAAAGAAAAGGGGAAGGGAAAGGGAGAGGGAGAGGAAAAGAAGAAAGGGAAGTGGAAAGGAAAGAAAGAGAAAAAAGGAAAGGAAGAAGGAAAACGGATGAGTGGGAGAAGGGAAAAGAAGAAGGAGAAAAGAAAAGAAAAGGGGAGAGGGAGAGGGAAAGGCAAATGCAACAAAATGAAATGGAATTAAATGAAATGAAAAGGGAAAGAAAGGACAGAGATCGAGAAAGAAAAGTAAAGGAAATGAAATTAAAGGTAAGGAAAAAAAGAAGAAAAGGATAAGGAAGGCGAAGGGCAACCTGAAAGGGGAAGAAAGGTAAGGAGAGGAAAGGAAGGAACAGAAGGAACTTAAAACAGAGAGACAGACCGAATTTTTTTTTTTTGCAGTACCTTTGGAATGCTACTCTTCAGCCAAATACGTATTATCATCGCACCGAATGTATGATTAGTAGCATCTTCACGACTATTCTGTGGCCGGTGATTCTACTCGATGCAACACCTAAGCCGTGACTGCAATCAGCCAAAAACGCAGTATCATTGCATCGGAGCGATCCCATTAGCCTTCCTCTCACGAGCGGCCTTTGCAAGCCTCCAGCCCCGCTTGGCATCACGCCTTCTCCTCTCCTAACCCCACAACTGCACCGACTCTGTTGAACTTTTCAAAACACCTATAAAACTTTTAGCGTAACAAAAACACTCTCCTTTCCCCCTTCATAAACTCTCAGGCAAACGCAACGCTCTACGAACTCTTTTTTTTATATTTATTTACACACGGTTTTATATCTTTTTATCTGTGATCATCCCATGTAACGTGAGAGGCATTTGTCTGTAATCTTCGTTGAATGTCCAGTCAGGCTCTGAATTAACACATCGAGGCTTTGCGACGACGTCCTTATTCCACCGCACTCATTTGCCGGCGCAGCTCTCGCGGCTGAGTAAAAGGGCCCTTGCTGGGGCCATAGCCGCACAAACCGGGGATTCCTAACCTTCCCAACTGCGCGTAGTGTAAGCTGCCTTAGCAAACACCTAGTTTTCATAATCCGCTCTCTGGCCTGCTCTCCCTCCCTTCGCTTCCGCCTGTATTCACCCACTTGTGAGGCGATATTCACCCTCTTCACACGCTGGAGACGAAGGTACGAAGGTTTCTGGAAGGCGTGAGAAAGGGTACACGGCGATGGAATAATCTCTTTTATACCCTTTTCATTTTGCTGCTTGCCTAATGGAGTCGTTTTGAATGTACTTCTTTTGGACTTTCATTGGTAAATCAGTGTTGGAAATGGACATTTTAAAGGAGTACACCCATGTTATTCTAGTGTTTAGTATGCTCTACTTTTTAGTGTTTGTGTTTAGTATGCTATACTACTCAGTGCTTGTGTTTAGTATGCTATGCTACTCAGTGCTTGTGTTTAGTATGCTGTACTCTCCAGTCAATCTTTTCACCGTTCAAGTTTTTTCCTCCATTTTTCCTCGGGTCTCCTGTAGGTGTTCATGAATAGCTGTTGTTTCCTCTTTCGGCCGTCCGGGGCCCCCTCACAGTCTCCTTATTTTTCTTATATTATTCTCCTTCTCTGGCCGTTTTTGAGCTTGCACCAATGCCCTTTCTGTCTTTTATTTTCTACTTCCTCTTTCTGTTTGCATTTCTTTGCCATATCTGTTTCATCCTCCTTCAATTTTTCCTTCTTTTACTCTACCCGGGTGGAATCTTATTCGCCCTTCTGGATTCAGCTTTAGGTGCCCTCCTCTTTATCCTCCTGTTCTTCTTTTTATCCTCACATCCTAACCCCCTTTTCTGCTGGTCCTTTTCCGTCAATTTCGGAAACCCCATTTCCATCAGATTCCTCTCAACCTCCCCAGCTTCCATCTACGCTCTCTGCCCTTTCCCCATCCCCATCACATTCCTCCTTACCCAGTCCACATCCCCATCACTGTCCTCCCTACTCCATCCCCATCCCCCATCACTTTCCTATCCCCGCGCCCCATCATTTCTCACCCCCTACCTAGACCCATCACTTCCCTCCTTCCCCCGTCCCTTTTCCCAGCCCCCTCCCATCCTCATCACTTTCCGCCCCACCCCGTCCCCGTCCCCACTCCCTCCCCATCCCCACCTCTTTCCTCCCTACCCCATCACCGTCCCCACTCCCTTCCGATCCCCACCACTTCCCTCCCAACTCCGTCACCATCCCCACTTTCCTCTTATCCCCACCTCTTTCTTCTCTACCCCGTCCCCATGTCCACTCCCTTCCTATCCCCACCACTTCCCTCCCTACTCCGTCCCCATCCCCACTTTCCTCATATCCTTCGAGAACTCACAGTGCCCCGTCACGACTCGGCTTGTGTAAGGAGGACCGGCAGCTGGAACTCAAATGCCGATTAGGTTTCGATTTTTTCCCTCTTCCCTTTTCTTTTCTTTTCTTTTCTTTCTCTCTCATCTTTTCGACTCTCAGGTGTAATTCTCTCTTTTACCTTTTCACTTTTTTTCCCCGTGTTAGTTTGCTTTGCTTTACTATTCTCGCTGCATCTCTTTTGTTATCCTCCGACACCTGTGTGAGAAATGTT
>NC_061852.1:10695147-10697647 GCF_019202785.1 Penaeus chinensis | reverse complement strand
ACAACAAGAAAGATAATAATAAGCATATTACTACTACTACTAATATTAATAATTATCATTTTTATTGTTATTATTATTAATCATTATTTGTATCATTATCATCATTATCAACATCATTATTTGCATAGTTTTATTATTTTAGTAATGTCATTATTTTCATTGTTTTTATTATTAGTGGTAGTAGTGTAGCATTAGCAGTGGTAGTAGCATTAGTAGTAATATTTGCTCAGTTGTATATTTTGTTTCTGTAAACCATTACTGTTTTTCATGACTTGCTTTCTTTTCCTATTAAAAAAAACTGTTTATTGTTTTTTTGTTTTTATTTACTATGTATGTTCGGATTCGTGTGACATTGCACTGTATGTACAGTACTTGCGTTTGCACGTACATGTACATGTATGTACGTGTATTGTGCATAGGCGCGATAAGACGGAAGTTATGCCGGCAGTAAAAGCACACTTTGATCGGAATCGTGTGGGCTTTTATTACCTTCCGCCCCTCTTCACCTCCCTTTTCCTCCCCTTTCGGCCTCTCCTTCTCCCTGTCCGCGGATCCCCCACCTATCCATCCCCCCCTCCCCCACTCCCCAACGCCTATCCCCTTCCCCTCTCCTTGCCGTTTTCTGTGGGTCCTTCTGCTCTTTGGATCAATTATGTACACCGGATGACGCCAGTTTTGCTGTTTGGGGGTAGGGGGTAGTAGGAGGGGGGAGGGGAGGAGGAGGGGTAGGGATGGTGGGTGAAGGGGGAGTGGAAGGGGGGAGAGTGGAGTTTGGCATCGTGGTCCCCTTTCCTTCTTTGTTGATGTCTCTTTGCTTTTATTTCTCGCTGTTTATTTTTTTCCGATTTACTATTAGTACTAGAAACGCAACAAATACTCCGATTTCTACTATTACTATTAATATCACTGCTTCCACCACCAATTTCATCGTCCATTGCCATCATCACCATCATCATAATCATCATCATCATCATCATCATCATCATCATCATCATCATCATCATCATCATCATCATCATCATCATCGTCATCGTCATCGTCATCGTCATCGTCATCGTCATCGTCATCATCATCATCATCATCTTCACCATCATCATCATTATTAGTGTTACCTATCATTAGGATTATGGTTAACAATGATAATTATAATCAAAATTATTGTTGTTGTCGTTATTGTTATCATTATTATTGTTGTTGTTATCGTTGTTATTGTAATGGTAATGATGATAGCACTAATGATTATAATGTGATAATAACATAATCCATAATCATGATAATTGTAATGGTAAAGATAGTAATGGCAGTATATAATGATAATGATAATGAAAATGAAGTAAATGGCAATTATGATGACAATAATGATAATAATGATGATATGATAGTATAAATAATTATATAATAATAATAATGACGATGGTAATAGTAATGATAATGATGATTAATAATAATAATAATAATAATAATAATAATACTGATGATAATATTGATAATGACATTAAAGATGATGATTAATATTGGTATTGCTATTACTTCTACTTCTACTATTATTACTGCTACTGCTGCTGCTATTTTTATATGCTACTATTATTCCTATCACTACTGTTATGTATTTTTTCTCCCCAGTCCATTGTAATCTGCATTTTTTGCATGATTATCTTTTCCTTGAAGATTTCTCCTCGTGTACTTCGGCCTTCCTTTGCGTTGCTATATTTTATTGTAATCCTTTCGTTTATCGTTTGCTTTCGCTCCGCATTCTTTCGTGTTTTGTTAACCACACAAATATCGAGTAGGAACTGGGGGAAATGCGAGAGAAGCCGAAATTATTGGGAAGAAAAGGGTGATAAGAAGGGAGAGAAAATGATAGGGGAATGAGACCGAATTGAACGGAAGGAAGAGAGAAGTGGAAGGAAGGAGAAAGGTGAATGGAACGTAGAATAAAGTAAATATGAAAGAAAGAGAGGAATAGGGAGAGAGAAACGAACGTAAGAAAAAAAAAAACGGCGATGTGATTTTAACAGAGTGAGAAGAAATAAAGAAAATGTCAAAGAAAAGCAGGAGATACAAAAATAAAAACAAAACTACAAAACAAGAAGAAAATCATTGAAGTGCTTGCCGAGTAAAAGCAAAATGAGATAATGTGAACGCGTCATTTGGGAACAGGGGAGAGATAATAATATATGGAACTGAAGGGGAAAGGAGAGAGCAAAGAATCGGATGCGCGTGATGTGAGGAGAGACGCTTGGAAAGGGAGACAAAGGATAGGGGAGAAAAGAAGAAGGAGAAAAGATAGACGGATAACTTAATTTTGGAAGTGTCATTAAGTCTTGAATTCTTAAAAAAAAGGGAAATAAAAATGGGGTATTCTTGGAAGTATTAGAGATTGCATTGATTTATTTAGAGGTATGATATCAAAAGCACAAGAGGAAGAAAACACGGATAATAGAATATTCTTCCGCTAAGTAATCCAGAGTATCGTGTTTTGTCGCATGTTTCGTTCTTT
>NC_061852.1:10691818-10695047 GCF_019202785.1 Penaeus chinensis | reverse complement strand
CAGAGAGAGAGAGAGAGAGAGAGAGAGAGAGAGAGAGAGAGAGAGTGATGAGTTTTTTGAGAGAGAGAGATTGGTGTTGAGAGAGAGAGAGAAAAGAGGAGAGTGGAGTGAAGATGGAGAGAGAGTGTGAGATGAGAGGAGAGAGACGATGTGAGAAGAGAGAAGAGAGTGAGAGAGAGAGAGATTGAGATGATTGAGAGAGTGAGACGAGGAGTGGTGATGTGTGAGAGATGAGGAGATGTCGAGATTTCGAGAGATGAGAGAGAGAGTAAGACGCTATAGCAATCTATCAAACTATGGTTTGCTTTATTTTTATAAGAGGGCTGTCTTCAAACATTGCCTGAAGGGCTGTGCATTGTGTTACATTATTCAAATATAACTTGTGTCATATCATATCTAAACAAGCCCAATGTTATAATAAAATTAATGTAATAAATAAGTGCTGGTCTCTGGACAGGGGCTGTTTGATCGATAGGATGCGGTTTTCGAGAGAAAGTAAGTATTTGGGTAAATTAGCGACGGGGGGTCTTGCATTTTGCGTGATGAAACTGATCTGTAAAATGTTTGTGTATGATATCTTTGGAGCTGGTTGTTGACCTGCTCTCTCCGAGACAGTTTTTTTGGGGGGGTATATAATAGGGTTTTTTTGTCATTTCAGATGTCCCTGAAATTTCTTTCATGATGTAGATAGCACCATGTCCATTTTTCAGTTTTTCGGGGGTCCTTTGAAACTTTTTTTTTTTTTTCACTGTTAATGGTAAAAATGGTGTGTAATATGGTTCTTCACGGGAGATTTGTATTTTTGGGCTGACCCATTTGCAGGTTGATTACCCTACTCTGGTAGGCTAGAAATTGTGAGGTTATTCCTAGTTATCATTTTTCCCTGGACTAATTGCTTTAAAGTCTAAAAGGTACACCTGGTGCCCAGAAAAAGGAAAAGCTGGAACATCGTGCTGTTCAGTTCCTTTTTTGATGTATAGTATTGCTATGACTCAAAATCTTTTTGCTTGCCCAGTTGAAAATTCGACAAGAATCAATACTCCAATCTCAGCTGCTCCGTGAGGATCAGTAGAGGCATCACACTAAATTGCAAGAGAGGGGGATGGAGAATTTCATCTATATATTTCAGGTAATGGCCTTTTGATTCTGATACTGAAGTCATGGATTTAGGTCCCGTTGATTTGTCAATATGAACATACACATGTGATCTATACCATGGTACAGTAAGTGTTGCTTCTGGAATGTTAATAACATCAATGTTCCACACGTTGAAGCTTAGAATATTTTGGGCAGTTTTGGCCTTCCATCCTGGGTTAGACTGTATCAAGCAGGAATATCGAGGGCGCCGGGCATGCCGAACTCTGTAATTAATCTCACTGTACAAATCAATGGAAATTTGTGGTCTGGATTGGAGCTGTAAAAGTCTAATGCGGACTATGGAGTTGACCTGGGTGATACGATTGTGAATGGAAGAGAAGTCTAGATCTTTCCTCATGACAAAAACTTTAGCAGTCATTGGACAACCAAGAATGATTCTCATAGCTTTGTTTTATAAGACTTCAAGGGGTCTGAGACCATTCTGTGGCAACATACTAAGAACTGGGCTCGCATAGTCTACCATGGATCTTAGAACTCTTAAGGAGCTTGCAAAGAGAGTGCATAAGTATGTTAAATAATGAAGGGGACAAAACTCCACCTTGTGGAGTGCCTAACTCTAGTTCACCATAAGCACTGTAGGTGTCTTAGTACCAGACCTTTGCTCTTCCCAAAGGAAGATAATCCTTTATCCATTGCAGAAACTTGGTCTTAAATCCTAGAACAGTTAATTCTTGGAGGATTGCAGTAAGAGAGGCTCTGTCGAATGTCCCTTTGAAATATATGAAGTAAGAAGACTGCATTACTTCCATTTAGATACTGTGCTAAACAATGTTTAGTTCCTTTCCCTTTTATGAAACCAAAGACTGATGGATGAATATGATATTTGATTTGGTGAAGCAGAAGAGTGAGTTCTTTCACAGGTTTCTGATAGACAGGATGTTAGAGAAATTGGTCTAAATTCATCAGGGTATCCTGTTTTTGGGATGGGAATAATGGTATCTTGTTTCCAGGCAGTGGGCAAGATGCCTGAAGTATATGTTAAGTTGAAAAGAACAAAAAGAAGATTTCTACGCTTTACCTGTATCTTTGCAAGGAGTCAGATGATATCATAAGTGATTTCATCATCCCCAGGTGCAGTGGATTTGCTAGTCTTGATAATGGCTGCATGTCATTGGTGCATCAACCTCATCTAAAAGTTGACACTGACTGCCAATTTCATTTTTGAGTTTCAACTTAAGGGACCACCTTAAGAAAGAGGAATTTTCGCAGCATTTACTGAGGAGTGACAAAGCTACCCTTCCTGGATGAGGGTGTCGAGCCACATTGTATGCACTGCCTTTAATCTTCTTGATTTCCCGCCACACTTTACTCATGGGAGTCATGGAGTCAATCGATTCTGCCAAGGCATACAATCTCTCTTCCCGCATTTGAGTTATTATCTCATTAAGCTTTTATAAGCTTTCTAAGTAGCTTTATTTCAGGATCTTTGGATCTTTGTTCAGGTGATGTGCTCGTTTGATTCTGGAGGACAGACCTATGTTTAACAGGGATTCTGGGGTGGAATTGGTTAATGATGTTACCAACTTGCTGACGGAGAGTTTCATTAAAATGATCAAGGTTGGTAGGAGTAAAGTCTTCATACCAGCAGCCAATCCCTTTAATAAACTCATCATGATGTTTAGTAACAAGATAATATCGAAGGCGCGGCTGGGGTGGGCTTCTTTTGCAAAATGGGAGGCTTATACTAATGGGATGACTTTCGCAGTGTGTGCTGATTGCACAGAGCTATATAATCTAATTTACCACCTAAGTAATCTTTTCTAAGGGGCATAACAGGTGTAAAGGGTCATTAGTGTTTTGGAGATAGTCATAATAAACCTTACCGTTTTTGCCTATGGTGTTTCCCTCAGAGCCTAGGAGAGGAGGACGAGCATTAAAATCTCCACATAATAAGACAGTATCACTATGTTTCATACTGTCAGGAGGCTTTGGTACCACGTCATTATCATATGGGTTATATACAGCTAGAGAAAGAAAAAAAAAAAAGAAGAGAGAAAGCCATAGAAAGAAGAGAAAAACATAACATGTGAGAAATTGAAAATTAATAACCAAGTGGGGTGGGGAGTCGAAA
>NC_061852.1:10651818-10659318 GCF_019202785.1 Penaeus chinensis | reverse complement strand
TTATCATTGTGGCTGTTTTCCTTTTCATCTTTATATACACGTTACTTGGGTTTTTGTTCAAATATATTCAAAAAAATTTAAAACACATAAAACCATACACACCCCACACACACACACACATATAATCCATATATTTTTACGCATATATATAAAATTACACACACAAAACACACAACAACACACCCACACCACACACCACACACAACACACACACACACCCCACCACAAAAAACCCCCACACACACAAACACACACACACAAACATAAAACCCGATAAAGACACACAAAAAAATTATTTCTATATGGATGTAAAATATACTTACCAAACAAACTATACCTCTGAATACCGGTATGAAAAAAGAGGCACGTCTTGCATTTTTTTTTTTTTTTTTTTTTTTTTTTTTTTGTTCCAGTTATATTTAAAAATTTTAATAAAAAAAGTCAATCTTGAAACAAACGAATTTTAACCCCCCTCCCGGGGTAGGGGATATTTCTCTTCGCTTAAAGAACAATCCAAGCTCAGTATGCACCGTTCACCTGCGGACTTGGCAGGATTCCAGGTTGAGGATGATGGGGGTATGTGCTGTTTTATTACAACAAACATATGAGTGAAGAATGAAGAGAGAGAGAGAGAGAGAAAAGAGAGGAGAGAGAGGGGAGAGAGAGAAGAGAGAGGGGAGAGAGAGAGAGGGAAGAGAGAGAGGAAAAGAGAGGGAGGAGACGGGAGGGAGGGGAGGGGGAGAGAGAGAAGAGAGAAGGAGAAAAGAGAGGAGAGAGAGAGAGAGAGAAGAGAGAGAAGAGGGTGGGAGGGAGGGAGGGAGAGGAAGAGGGTGAGAGGGAGAGGGGAGGGGAGAGGGAGAGGGGGGGAGGGAGGGAGGGAGGGAGGGAGGGGAGGGAGAAAGGGAGGAGAGAGGTGAGGAGAGAGAGAGAAGGAGGAGAGAGAGTGAGGGGGGAGGGGGGGAGGGGGGGAGGGAGAGGGGGGGGGAGAGGGAGAGGGAGGGGAGAGGGAGGGAGGGAGGGGGGGAAAGGGGGGAGGGGGAGAGGAGGGGAAAGGGAGGGGGAAAAAGGGGGAGCAGAAAGAGAGAGGGAGGGGGGGATGGGAGGGGGGGAGGATGAGAGGAGAGGAGGGAGAGAGAGAGAGAGAGAGACGGAGAGAGAGAGAGGAGGGGGGGGGAAAGGGGGGAGAAAGAGAGAGAGAGAGAGGAGAGGGGAGAGAGGGGAGAGGGGGAGAGGAGAGAAGAGAAAAGGAGAGAGAGAGAGAGGGAGGGGAAGGGAAAAGGGAGGGAGTGAGAGGGGAGAAAGGAGGGGAGAAAGGAGAAGGGATTTGGGAGGGGGAGAGGGGGAGAAGAAAAGGAGAGAGAAGAGGAGAGAGAAAGAGATTTTGGAGGGAGAGAAAGAGAGAGAGAGGGGGGGGGGGGAGGGGGGGAGGAGAGAAGGAAGAAGAGAGAGAGGGGAGAGAGAGAGGGGAGAGGGAGGGGGGGGAGGGAGGGGAGAGAGAGAGAGGGGAAAAAGGAGGGGGAGAGAGAGAGGGAGAAGAGGAGAAAAGAGAGGAGAGGGGAGAGGGGAGGGAGGGAGGGGAGGGGGGGGGGAGGGAGGGAGGGGGAGGGGGAGGGAGAGGGAAGGGAGGAGGGAGGGAGGGAGGGGGGGAGGGGGGGAGGGGGGAGGGAGGAGGGGGGAGGAGGGAGGGAGGGGGAGGGAGGGAGGGAGGGAGGGAGGGAGGGAGGGAGGGAGGGAGGGAGGGGGGGATGGGAGAGAAAAGATGGAGAAGGAGGAGGAGGAGGGGAAGTTTTTAAAGAGAGAAAATTGAGAGAGAGAGAGATGAGGGGAGAGGAGAGGGGAATTTTAAAAGGCTGTTGAGCCTTAGTATAATGGCTAATGGCTGGGCAGTGATAGTGGTTAAGGTTGAATCTTTTTTTGGGAGAAGATTTAAAAACCCCGTCGTTTTTGGGGCTTTTTTGTTTGGGGAAAGCGCGGCCCCGGTTTTTTGTGCTTTATCCGGCTTAGCCGGGTTTGGGGGGGGAAGGGGCTGGGGGCCCGGGGGCACGGGACTTTGGGGGGAAAAACTAAAGGGTGGGGGTCGAGAATTTTTTTAATTGAGATGGGAGCCATATATGGGCCCACGCAGTGCTTTGCCAGGTGCCCATAATGCACCGATTACTTGCGGGTTGCTTGATCCTTTCACATAGAAAGAAAATGAAAAAAAAAAAAAAAAAAAATGTGTGGTGGGGGTTTAATAAATTTAAAATACTTAAAAAAATTTGATAAAAAAATATTAGAAGATTGTTTAGGGTTTGTAGTGCTGTCGTTTACACCCCCCCCCCACCCTTTTCGCATTTTTTTTCTTGTTTTATATTTATTTTATATAATTTTTTTAAAATTTTTAATTTTTAAAATTTTTATAATATAATTTTATATAATTTTATATAAAAATATATTTAATATTAAAAAAATTTTTATTAAATAAAATTATTATATATAATATTATAATTTAAAATATAATTATAAATATATAATATATATAAATATAAATATAATTTTAAATATATATAATATATTATAATATATATTTAAAATATATAATTTATTATATAAATATTAATTATATTTTAAAATTTATAAATTATATAAATATATATTTTAAAATAATATATATATTATAATATATATAATATTATAAATATAAAATACAAAAATTTTTGGTTCAGTGGTTAGAGATTTGGGTTTCGAACCTATGATCTCGAGTTCCATTTCCCCGCCGTGGCAGTCGTTTAAAAATGCCTACACTCCCAAATTTGGCTTGAGCCGATATCCCCGGGGAGAAAATGAACATATTTGAAATTGAGAAAATCAAAAAGCAGGTGTCGTGGGGAAAGGGGCCGCCCCTGGGATAAGTGGCCCGCGGCCGAAAAACGGTTTTTTAAAAAGGGGCATCCCAAACAGCCCAAAGGGTTTGGGAGCTAAATAATCTTTCAGTGGTGAAATTTAGAGAGGCCTGCAGTGGGGCCTTAATGGTGTTGAAAAAAAAGAAAATATACATATAATTATATTATATATTATAAATATATATTTTATTATATATATAAAATTATGGATTTATTTTATATGTATATATAAAGTTTTTAGTATGTATATATGTATATATATGTTTTTATAAAAATTTTGTATTTTATGTATATATATTTTTATATTTTATATATGTAAATATATTTATAATGTAAAATTTTTATGTATAAAAAATGAATATATGTATATTTTAAGGGATATATAAAAGTTGTATATATATGTATGTTATACATATATAAAAAGTACCATGTACATTGCAGATGATGGATGGATGGATGGATGGGGTGGGTGGGGTGGATGGTTTGGATGGATGGATGGATGGATGGATGGATGGATGGATGGATGGATGGATGGATGGATGGATGGATAGTTAGATAGACAAAAAGATAGCTATGTACATATATAAATACAACTTGCAGAACTATCACCAACTAATGCATACGAAGGGGCCTAAGAGGCATTTCTTGAAGAAAGGTAGACTGATGTCTCTATAAGAGATATTCTAATTAAGCCAATGAAAAATAATCACACTTCCTGACCTTAGTAAGCAATCATTAATTCAATAACTTTCACATTAAAGATAAAGAGGTAATGGAATATCACTTTGCTATCCTGAATCATGGTGTGGTTGTTATTCATTATCTTCTGTAACACAAACAGACCAGCATATGCTAGCAATAATATGCAACAAAGCACTTCACTGCTTTTTCTCTTGAGGAGGATATTGATTAACCCAAATCAGTTGGGCATGGCAAGTACATACATGCATGCCCACTGTGAGTTTACTTTATTTTTTTTTTACACACAGATGGCTACACTTGTACTAAGTCACCAATGAGCGAATTGCAAGTATCGTGTGCGTGTGCGTGTGCGTGTGCGTGTGCGTGTGCGTGTGCGTGTGCGTGTGCGTGTGCGTGTGCGTGTGCGTGTGCGTGTGCGTGTGCGTGTGCGTGTGCGTGTGCGTGTGCGTGTGCGTGTGCGTGTGCGTGTGCGTGTGCGTGTGCGTGTGCGTGTGCGTGTGCGTGTGCGTGTGCGTGTGCGTGTGCGTGTGCGTGTGGTGTGCGTGTGGTGTGCGTGTGGTGTGCGTGTGCGTGTGCGTGTGCGTGTGCGTGTGCGTGTGCGTGTGCGTGTGCGTGTGCGTGTGCGTGTGCGTGTGCGTGTGCGTGTGCGTGTGCGTGTGCGTGTGCGTGTGCGTGTGCGTGTGCGTGTGCGTGTGCGTGTGCGTGTGCGTGTGCGTGTGCGTGTGCGTGTGGTGTGCGTGTGGTGTGCGTGTGGTGTGCGTGTGGTGTGCGTGTGGTGTGCGTGTGCGTGTGCGTGTGCGTGTGCGTGTGCGTGTGCGTGTGCGTGTGCGTGTGCGTGTGCGTGTGCGTGTGCGTGTGCGTGTGCGTGTGCGTGTGCGTGTGCGTGTGCGTGTGCGTGTGCGTGTGCGTGTGCGTGTGCGTGTGCGTGTGCGTGTGCGTGTGCGTGTGCGTGTGCGTGTGCGTGTGCGTGTGCGTGTGCGTGTGCGTGTGCGTGTGCGTGTGCGTGTGCGTGTGCGTGTGCGTGTGCGTGTGCGTGTGCGTGTGCGTGTGCGTGTGCGTGTGCGTGTGCGTGTGCGTGTGCGTGTGCGTGTGCGTGTGCGTGTGCGTGTGCGTGTGCGTGTGCGTGTGCGTGTGCGTGTGCGTGTGCGTGTGCGTGTGCGTGTGCGTGTGCGTGTGCGTGTGCGTGTGCGTGTGCGTGTGCGTGTGCGTGTGCGTGTGCGTGTGCGTGTGCGTGTGCGTGTGCGTGTGCGTGTGCGTGTGCGTGTGCGTGTGCGTGTGCGTGTGCGTGTGCGTGTGCGTGTGCGTGTGCGTGTGCGTGTGCGTGTGCGTGTGCGTGTGCGTGTGCGTGTGCGTGTGCGTGTGCGTGTGCGTGTGCGTGTGCGTGTGCGTGTGCGTGTGCGTGTGCGTGTGCGTGTGCGTGTGCGTGTGCGTGTGGTGTGCGTGTGCGTGTGCGTGTGCGTGTGCGTGTGCGTGTGCGTGTGCGTGTGCGTGTGCGTGTGCGTGTGCGTGTGCGTGTGCGTGTGCGTGTGCGTGTGTGTGTGTGTGTGTGTGTGTGTGCATATGCATGTGCATGCATGGATGAGAGTGTGGGTAGGTAAATGCATGGATGTGTAGGTGTGTGGGTTTGTTATCTCAAAATTTCTGTATACATGTATTAGGTTATCTGCATTTGTAATATATACATTTCTGTATAATATTGAATCAGGCTCACAGTTCCTTTTAGTTTCTCTTATTTTCTCTTTTCCCTATATCCTCCATCCCCCTTCCTTGGCTTCTTGTTCCTGTCTTGTTATCTTTCCTTATATCTATATATCTATTAATGATTTGCTCAGCCTTTCAGTCTAGGTAAAAACATTTACCTTTTCTGGCAAGGACTAAAATATTTTGCAGAATTTAACCATAATGAAATGAAAGATGATGAAACTAATAACAATAGTAATGAAAAGAGGAAAAAATATATTATGAAAAGAGGAAAAAATATTTTAAAAAATAATAATTTACTACAAGAAAGACTTGTAATGAGCATGATGGATTTCAAAACTTCTTTAATCCTAATGTATGAAAATAAAATAACAGAATAATTAATAACTTAATATAGGTATCAATAATGAATAAATTTAAATAAAATAAGTTTTGAACATATAAATGTAGATTAAACGTAAATCTTCCATAGAATTGATATTCTGATTCATTTTATATATATTTTTTTTCTATGACATACACTAGTTGTCACAAATAAAGAGTAAATATATTACATAACCAATATTATCTAAATGAATTAAAATCTAAATTCATTTTTTCCGATAATTTCCACTGTGCTTCAGAGGAATTTGTATTTCGTTTCTGTAACAATCCATTTGTGCCATATCACATATACCCACCCACAGGATTTTTAATGAGTAACAGATATGCCAAAAGGTTTTGGAATTCACTGATATATCGAGTCCATGGGCTCCTACACTGTAATGCACATATGTATGAACCTGTAGTTAAAACTAGGTTTAAACTTAGGATTTCACAATAAATAACCATGGCAACATTCACCCGCAACCCTTCCTCCTCCTCCTCTCCCTCTTATAAAAGTGACAGTGTGACTTACCTTTCTCAGTCACGCCAGATGAAAGCCATCCACGTCAAAGTTGTAAACACTAAAGAATAACCGTAGGAAGTGCACAATAATGCAGACAATAATGTAAAATAAGTAAAGTTATGAGTGATCAGGATAACGTAAACTGTCGCTTCAGCTGATCTGACTCTTTAGTAGACACCGGGATTTGTGTTATTGGAGAATCCCTCGATTGTGACAGCAGTTCTAATACTGTAAATCACTGAGCCTGAGTCAATATCAATGCTCCCAGGTTTCATACAAGTCGTAAATTTATGTTTTTTTACTAAATTTAATACTACTCCTGGGAAAGCGATCCGCACTTAACTTTCATCAAAACATTGACTATAGACGACCGAAAAGTAAGAAAACAAATGACGATCAGTATTACAATCTTACATTCCCGTCCTCTGTATGGTAGAATCGGCACGTTACATCTAAAATAAAAGTAATTGGATATCACAAATTGATAATCAACGTTTAGACACCTATCGTCCAATTCGGGTGTCGTCTGCCAAAACCTTAAGCAGACGAAATGGACTTCAGTGGCAAACGAAACACGGTCGAAGTAAGAAGAGGCTAACTGCAGTCTAGTTCAAAGGCTTTGTTTTGGCCATTCTGGTAATGGTTACATTATCTAACGTCTGTTTTGTCCGCCAAACTTCCTAGTGGACCCAAAGAACTTTTATACTAAATATATACAAACAGGTTATACACGTTTTATGAATGAACGCGCGCGGGCGCGCATGTATGTGTGTTGTGTGCGCACGAATCATATACATACATACATACGCACACGCACATATATATGAATATATATATATGTGTGTGTGTGTGTGTGTGTGTATGTATGTATGTATGTATGTATGTATGTATGTATGTATGTATGTATGTATGTATGTATGTATGTATGTATGTATGTATGTATGTATGTATATACATATATATATACATATGCATATATAAATAAATTTGTATATACTAGATCTCTCTATCTCTATCTATCGATATATGATACATATAAACATACACACACACACACACACACACACACATATATATATATATATTATATATTTATTT
This sequence comes from Penaeus chinensis, assembly GCF_019202785.1. Taxonomy (NCBI): domain Eukaryota; kingdom Metazoa; phylum Arthropoda; class Malacostraca; order Decapoda; family Penaeidae; genus Penaeus; species Penaeus chinensis. The sequence goes on along the minus strand of NC_061852.1, from coordinate 10,652,046 downwards.
ATTTATATGTATGTATGTGTATATATAGGTATATATGTGTGTATATATAGATATATATGTATAAATACATATATAAATGTATATATGTGCATATATATAAATAGATATATGTGCATATAAATATATATATATATATATATATATATATATATATATATACGTATAAATAGACATATATGTGTGTGTATATATATGTATATATATGTATATATATGTATATATGTAAAT